>NC_054708.1:16450845-16572556 GCF_016097555.1 Gigantopelta aegis | reverse complement strand
GCGTCCTCTGTAGAAATTATCACTAGAAACAAGTGCATGCAGTTTAAATATGCTAGTCCAGGCCACAGTAATTCAGAGTAGATGCAAATTATTTCAGAATTAGCTGATTGACAGATACAATGATGCACTATATACATGTAGGTACAATGTAATGTGTGTTTAACAGCTTGCTAGAACCCATAGAGGTTTCATCTGTTCAGGATGTCCTATAGTAGGAAGACATATTAGTGATTTTTCTTGCAGTCTAGTAACTTTTGTTGACTACTAGCCCCCACCCCACCTCCCAAAAATATTTTTTTAAATCTCTACTCCCTGTATCAAGGCATGGATATTAAGAAAACTACAGTTGATAAATGGAAGTTGGACTGCATTTATATTTCAAAGTGAACAATTAAAGACTTACGGACATGCAATTAAGTCATTTTCAATTTTATAACTTGCTAGCTATAGCTCAGAAATCGCAGAGGTGTAATGTAGACAAAACAGGGAATTGTTACTTGTTTAGCATGTAATGTTGATATTACAACGCTAAATTTATTTTATTTAAACATGGATACATTTTAAAATTAAATGTACTCAGCCACACAAGGTTTTAGTTATTTTCAAAGTTTATTTACCTTTTGCTTGGACAATCTTAACACATAATGCTAATAATGTTCCTTTAATTATTATTTAATACAGTACAGTAATACTACATTGTGTATATGTATAGACCAAGTGCCTAGCTACCAACAGTAAAGTTTATTGTCATAATTCAACTCAAGAAAAAAAAATCAGTCTGTAGCATTTTGGAAAATCAATTATTTTAGTCATAGTATTTGTCGATCGTTTGATAGCACTATGCAGAAATGACATCATAAAATAGACATATATTAGTCCCCTACCGGTCCAACTGGGGGTGTGGGGGGGGGGGGGGGGAGGGGAGGGGGAGACTAATAAATGTTTGATGTCCAAGAGCCAATGATTAATAAATCAATGTGCAATAATGGTTTTGCTAAACAAAACAAACTTCAACTTTCTATGTACATTGGTTGTTGATAATGATGAAACAACATAGAACGAGGTTCCAGAAGGCAAATGAATTCACAAATCTTTTAAAGAGCACACACATTTTCAACTAAAGAGATTAGGAATCTATAGCTGAATTAAGAAAGAAAAAACATTTCACAATTGATAGCAACTTACCACCCCCTAGCTCTCCTGGACTTTAGCAGTTAATGTATGGCTATGTCCAGAGTGAATCTTAAATGGATGTGGATATGCAAATACAGTTTGGAATGTGTTATTGACCCAGTCAATCATATTTACATGCAAAGTTAAAGTTTGTTTTGTTTGACCACACTGCTAGAGCACATTGATTTATTAATCATCGGCTACTGGATGTCAAACATATGGTAATTCTGACATGTAGTCTTAGAGAGGAAATCCACTACATTTTTCCATTAGCAGCCATGCAGAGATATTTTATATGCACCATCCCACAGACAGTATAGTATATATACCACAGCCTTTGATATACCAATCATGATGCACTGGTT
Organism: Gigantopelta aegis; assembly: GCF_016097555.1. Taxonomy (NCBI): domain Eukaryota; kingdom Metazoa; phylum Mollusca; class Gastropoda; order Neomphalida; family Peltospiridae; genus Gigantopelta; species Gigantopelta aegis. The sequence continues at coordinate 16,571,018 of NC_054708.1, read as the reverse complement.
GAAGCGAGAAATAGGCAAATAGGTCACTGACGGGGATCGATCCCCGACCAACCGTGCATCATGTATACAAAAATGAAATACACAACTGCAGGAACTATACCGTATTCAACGCTACTATTTATAGCACATGGTTACCGGGAATGCCCTTCGCTATATGTAAACAAAGTTTGTACTTGGTTTGTTTAAAACGCTATTTTGTGGAAAATTTGAACTGAAAACAGACGAAAACGGTGACAAATATTTACAATTTAATGAGCGTGATAACAAAACTTGAGACAGGAACACTACTAACCAACGAACTTTTAATCCACGATAGTTAAGGTAGACAACAGTCACTTTTTGGACCCTTGTTTTGGCTTCGTACACAATTCTTATTCTTATTCAATAAATAAAACATCTCCAACCGTAATTTTGTGATATGATATATTTGACAAAAGGTACCTTTTATTTCTTTCATCTTTCATAGGAATTTGACAGGGGTCAAGGTTAGTAGACTAGTTTTTATTTTAATGTAGTGCAGCATTGTATTAATACAGCTAATTTTGAATTTAAATGACGTCAGTATTCCAATGACGTCACTTTGTATCTCCTTACAACCATAAACTGGGTACATGACGTTTCCTTTTTGGAAAAATTTCAATGTAAGAATGCACCTGGATGTGTTTGAACAAAATCTTGTGATTAAAAAATTGTACCTTTTACGAAATATGGATTTCTAGTGAAATTACGGTAAGATATGCTATATTTATTGTGTACGAAGCCAAAACAAGGGTGCGAAAAGTGACTGTCGTCGACTTTAGCAACAATGCTGTCGCATGCACCATCTCCTCACGTAGAAAACTTGAATGAACTGTCAACCGGATTATTCAGTAGAGCGATGATTTATGGAGGCACATTTAATATAAACTTAAACTTTTCAGCAACGAATAATTCCATGAATATCAATGAAAAAACCCCACACCGATGACGACTCAGACACTGAGTGAACAATTCTTGACATTTTTCTTTGTTGATAAAACTGGCATGCTGAAAGTTTTCTGACGTATTACGAGCAAATTAAATATTATATTGTTCGTGAATTTTAGCTATTACATTGTCTCTAAAAGGCATTTCAAACAATATCATTAAACTTATAGGTAACTTTTCACTCGTTCTTTCTTATTTCTGTTTATTGTTTAAATAGAACTATATTCCTATGTGTAATAATTGGTGGTTCTTTGGTCCGTGTAGTAACACAGATGACCTAGTTGTGTAAATTTAGAAATCCCCGTCATTAGCTAGCAGTGTTACAATTTTTCAATTATTATTTGGAAAAAAAATTCCAATTTAGGGTATGTAATAAATACAAAACTACATATATGTGGTTTTCTGATTTCTGTATTCCACGAGTGTATTTCCTGCAGGAAATACACTCATGGAATACAGAAATCAGAAAACCACATATATGTAGTTTTGTCTATGTATCACACCCTAAATATCACAATAAGTTGGGGGGAGAAGCAAGGGACATTATATAATATACACCTTTTATTGTTTTATTTGCATATATAGAGGTTATTACCAGTGTTTTTCAATATCATCAATATCATATATATTAGGAATAAAAATTGTATTATGCAAGGCTCTGGGGAGCATAATACATAAATTTTATTCCTAATATATGATATTGACGATACCAAAACACATGAGGGTAATAATCTCTTTATCATATAATCTCAAGCTTATAATACCATTATTACTAGATATTCAAATGACATAACAATATGTGATGCAGCGTCTTTTTGAATGGAAATGACGTGAAAACTTGGATGACGTCATTTTGGTTATCCTTACATAAAAATAAACTAGTACTTAACATTTTTTGTTTTCTGAATGCTGAACAGCTTTCAGTGTAAGGTTGCTGTTGAAATGTTTTTGTTTGATGACTATGAATGCATATATCAATTAAGGAGTGTCACCCTAGTATAGCTAGTACATTTGCTTAAATGGCAATAAACCTAGTGCCATGACCTCATTTAATTTACATCTAATTTGCAAAGTTATCAAATTCTTAAAGTATGTGATCTGAAAAATATCACATACTTTGATTGCACTGGAAATGTAAAAGATTATATGATAAATATAGTTATTATATAATTTTTCATATCGTCGCTGAATTAAGAAATTCTCATATCTGCATTTTTTATGAAGAAAAAAGGGTTTATTTGCCATCTTATAGTTCTTAAGAGCCATTTCTTAGACTAAATCAGCTTTTAACATAACACTTTTTGTCGTCTCCTGTAAAACATTTAAAAAATGCCAATACTACATGTAGGCTTTCTTTGTTTTCTTCGTTCTAGGTTTTCTTGTTTAGCGACATCACTAGAGTAGTTTCATTTATTAATCATTGGCCATTGGATGTCAAATGTTTGGCAATTCTGATATATAGTCTTAGAGAGGAAACCTGCAACATTTTTCCATTAGTAGCAAGGAATATTTTATATACACCAACCCACAGGCAGGATAGCAAATACATGTAAATGTACTACTGACTTTGACAGACCAGTCTTGGTCGACTGGTTTATTCTCCAAAACGATCCCCCAAAACATTACAGGGCTAGCTCTGGTACTCACCAAATTTGATTTGGTAAAATAATTTTATGGAATAATTGTTATTTTGAGACAAAATAACTGGGTTTTTGCAATTTTTGAAGTTTAATAGATCATTTGGCGAAATTTCCTGCTCACGCAGAGCTAGCCCTGCATTATGTAATGCTCAGAGACACCCCCATGCATCCCAAACAAGCAGTGTGATAACGTATACGCATATTTATATGTATACTATTATGATGTTATTCTGGTTTTTCATTTGCGCCAAACTGATTGCCATGCAACATAATGGTTGATAAAGCATTAAAGCTGTATCAGACCATGCATAAAGGTTATGGAAGAGCTCACACAAAAATGTTGTGACATAGAGGCCTAGCTGCATATTAAAGGCCATGGTATGTGCTATCCTGTCAGTGGTATGGTGCATATAAAAGATCCCTTGCTGCATTAGGAAAAATGTAGCGGGTTTCCTCCGATGACTACAAGTCAGAATTATTAAATGTTTGACATCCAATAGCCGATGATTACTTCATCAATGTGCTCTAGTGCAGTGTTTAAAATAAGCACTTGTCCGTTTGTCCCGACAAGTGAATATCTATTCTGACAAGCAAAATATGCCTTGGTGGTTGTCCAGTGGACATGCAAGTAGAAATTTTTAGTGCAGTTTTATTTTGATCAATCAAAACCATCACCCTTGAATAAAACAAATAATTTATTTGGACAAGTGAAAATATTGGCGGACAAGTAGATTTCTAGATGTATTAATTTGTCCAGTAGACTACTGAAAAAGTCTGCTTATTTCTATCACTGTAGTGGTGTCGTTAAAGGGAGGCTCAACTCAAATAAGAGCCTTATGTGTTGGAAAGATGCATACCCGGACAACCAATACATACTGACACTTTAAGAAATGAAAAACGCGTACTTTTAGAGTTAATAAAAAAACGTCATTATTACTGCTAACTGGGGACAGCCATTTTGTTTTGTTTTTGTGATGTCCGGTGGTATAGCTTGGGGCAAAGTGGCATCAGCTCTGTCCAACGGCTCTATGCACAGTGTAAACAAACACTCTAATTTACGACAAGGCGCTTCGCTTTCATCAACCTGACTTGTAAAACAACATAAACGACTTGATAGTATAATAAACTAATAAACTAAATATATTTCAATTTGCATCAATAGAAAGAAATGGAGTTATAGTATTTTACTCTTTTAAAAAATCCAAAGCTAAAAATGCATATTATTAGGCCTATTGGTAGGGTACATTCCAGCAAAAACGACCACTCACGATACCCAAATGATAATTTTCTTTTCTTTGGGACTATGTAATCAATGGTCAGTTTTGCGATTTTATATGGGAAAGTCTACTTAATCAAGGATTTTACAGAATTACTTACAGTAATAAAGCAGGACAGCTGATAATGTCTATTACGATTGGAGGGGTGTCCACGTGGTTATCACACATAACCCTGTGATCTTAATAAAAGAGGCACGTCTTTTTAGTGTGTCTAGACACAGTGTCTGGGGACCGTCTAAATATACACCTGCCAATCAGGAACCACAGGTACAGGCCACGGAAAGAAGACTCAATTAACCAAGAAAACACTCTGATTATCATTTCAGTACGTGGGTTAATTTATGTACAAAACATAAGACAGTTATTTCAACTTTGACAATGGTGGTTTATTTTGTATTGAAATATAATATATACTTGGTGCTGGCTTACCCAGATGGATATTATTACATAACATTGCGATGCATCCGCAAAAATCAGGTACATGTATGTTTTGTTTCTTCAGTTCGAAGACTACCTGTAATTCCTGACGTGACACGTTAGGTATTACGTAATCACCAGCTCGCCAGAGGGCATATTTACTGGGATGGTATAAAATGGCTGTGCCAGTTATATATAATAGCCATCACATTTAAGCATTTTATTAATTAACTATACAATTATACTTGTTGATATTAAGCAATAATGTGCATTGTATATCGTTGACTATGTATACCAGGCCAAATGCCTTAATTGTCCCCTCCTTTAAACAAAACAAACTTCTTTTTTAAGAGGCCTACATGTAGCTATCCCGGTTCAAGAGGAAGAAAAAAAATCATTTCAGTAAAAATAAATGTTACGTAACATTGTTCAGTATACACACCCAACACCCTGTAATGACACATAATGTTTGGACCTAGCTATATATAGCCCCACCCAACCCCTGAGCATACATAATATTTGAATGGCCCTGCCCTTAGGAAGTGCTTACAGTATCAAAACCAGAATATCAAAATAAGATGTGGGTGGGAGACATACACCTTTTACAATTTTATTTTTCGTATACATACATGTATATGAATATTTATCATATAAACTGTTCAATATTGATCTATAATCCAGGCAAACATATCCCCCTGTAGTATCTAGCCACAAACAACCAGTCTGCCTTCTGTTATCAACACAGTAAGTTTTGGACTTTGTTGCAGAGGTCGAACTTTAATCTTTGTGGGGCATGTCAAGTGTTACCTTCAGATTAATAAAAAAAATTAGACTGAGCTGGAGGAGGAACAAGGAAAACTTTCCTTTCAAAGAGATCGAGGGATGACAAGGCAACTTACTTTCTGTCACGGTTTCCTCGGATAAAAATTATTTCACCAGGGCTAGCTCTGGCACACGCCAAATTCGCCAATTGCACATTTTTGAAATAATTAGTGAATTTTATTTTAATTTGGCGAAATAATTTCATGTAAAAATTTATATTTTGGTAGACTAGATTTTTTAAAGTTTAATAGATTACCACTATTTGGCGAATTGTTCTGCTCACCCAAAGCTAGCCCTGTTTCATCCTATGGGACAGGGAAGGGGTATGGTGGAAAACCAGTCAGGGCACCACACCATTTTTTTGGCCATCTACAATGTCAGATTTAGGGGCATAACAGCAAGTAAGGGGCCATTGAAATATTACGTAACACTTGTGGGGTGGGTGGGTGTATGTCCAAACTTTATGTAGTGTTACAGGGGGTGGGTGGGTGTATTGAACAGCATTACATAACACACATTTTTAATTATTAATTAAAAACACAGGGGACAATATTTCAAAATTTTAGGAAACCGGAAGTCAGTTCACTTGTAACCAATGAGTCAGGCCTATCTAATCCTAAAACACTATAACTACGGTTCTGTGCTACATTGGTGGTTCAAATGTATTTAAAAACAAATTAATTTTCTCTTTCATTACTGATATATGGTACTTTTAATTTTAGAATGTAATTGTTCACCATGTAACCAATTGGTAGTTCTCGTAATTTTAAAGTTGTGTAACCGACACGCGAACTGAACAACGGTTCTTGTGAAATATTAATTGTGCCCTGAGAAAAACAATATATATACTGTTGATCCTGAAATTTATGCGATCATAATATTAATACGAAAAATGTGAGTTTGAGTTATTCTAGGGTTGAAAATTAACATGAAAACCATGGTTGCCAGCAGGGCCAGTTGAAGAAAAATCGTACTGGCCCTTCTCAAATTCAACTATAGTACTAATCAAAATTATACCCGGGTGATTTTCCAGTCTTATATATTAGTTATGAAAATCCCTGGAATAAAAACCATAAAAATGTGTCAGTATTATCATGACCTGTTATGGTATTCAAACAACCGGTCCAAAAAACGACAATAAATGACCTGCTATAGATAGAAATATGATATGTATTTACAATTTTACTGCAAAACTTATGTAATATGTGGACAATTATGTCATCATATAAATCTTGGTGTCACTTTAGATCTGGTCTGTTCTTATTTCATGCAAACTGCTTAAACTTAAAACAATACCGATAACAATCAATTAACTGACCTTTGGAATAAGAACTGTAGTAATGGAACATTTTATTGTTATTTTTATGTGTGTGAATGCGCTCACGTTAGTGTATGTGAGTTAAAATTACAAGATAGATTGATTTTGTTCCAGAATAATGTAAGCTAATTAAATATGAATTCTTTTTACCATACCATTGCAAAACAATTGTCAAATAGTAGCTTTACTAGATAATTATGGCATATCCAGTTCATTCGAATAAACCGACGACTTCCAGAATTTAAAAATACATTTAGTCTCTTCAATACGTTTTGAGATCTATTTTTAGAAAGACCCAGCCCAAAGCCACAGAAGCTGAATCTGGCTATGTCAAAATATAGAGCATGTTTTATGTCTTCTGCTGCCAGTTCTGTAGTTCGGGCCAACAAAGATGCGGTGTGTTTTAATTATTGTCACATTCAATTCAGTTTCAGTGTTTTTCTTTTTCAACTGGTACCATACCCATCAGACCCTAAAATCGATGGTCGCCCAACGGACTATCTTTGTAAAATTCTTAATCGCCCGTAGCCAATTATAAAGGTCGCCACGGGCGACTGGTCGACTGCTAATTTTCAACCCTGTTACTTGCATTAATATGATGCATTTATTTCTATGTTTTGTCCAGCAATAGTTCAGCAAGCTGTGTCATATGGTATTAAAACAAACAAAGATTAAAATTCTTATACATTTATAAAACAACTGGAGCACAATTCATCGTAGGCAAGACAGACTAATTGTCCAATAGTCAACCAAAAGCCAACAAGATTCATCGCGTGTGAATGGGTTTTAGCACGCTAATCCTGAGGTCGACAATTTCTTAGTTTTTTGCTGTTCAAGTTCACGGCAAATGAAAGATGGCGGACACACAAGAATGGGCGATTTTGGCTCCCATGAAGAACAGACAATGTGACTGTTAACTTTAAGCTAGGACTGGTTTGTAGCTGTTAAAACTTGTTTGATATTGCCTACGTTCCTATGGCATACTTGTTGCCTTCGTTTTCTTTGTAAAACGTTTGTTTTAATGCAATAATGATATAACAATAGATTGGTGACGTCACGAGCACTAAAATACACGTGCACAGCGCATTAGTGTTACGCCTCCACTACCGACTGATCTTTCTCTTTGTTTACACTCATCGGTGCACTGCTCTGTGTATGACTAGGTTGATTGTTAATGGCCAGCGGTGATCTAAAACGTAAAGATGTAAGCCCACTGCAGCTCTCGCAAGATAAACGACCGAAACCACACATAACTGATATGGATTCCGATCTGGATACATCCCCGCCCTCGAAGACGACCACCCTAGAAAAGTCTGACAAAATCATTGCTCAAGAACTTCGAAATGTTATTATGCCTGATATCCGTCAATTACTGGAAAAAATGAATAAACCTTTGCGAGTCGAAATAGAAAAATTACGTTTACAAAATTCCGACCTCATTAATGAAAATAACAATTTGGAGGCAAAAATTGATGACTTGGAACAATATAGGTCTCACTACACAGATCACTTCCAGGTGACAGTTCATTCATCACGGTCCACTACAGTTCCTAATTGGGACACATGTTATGGGTCACATATTCACTTCTAGCAAATGGTGAAGAATTAAAACAATATGTATGTTTAATGGTAAGCCTTCTGGCTGTATTTTGCCCATGTTATTTTGTAATATTGTGCATCGACCTTTTGGGACATGGGTATATAGCGCAAGTGACAGCCGGAGTGAATCGGTTAATGAACCACCTATTCGGACCGGTACTACAGCCAGATGCGGTTATATAGCAAAAAACTGAGACGGAAATGTTCTCAATTTTGGAGTGAAAATAAATGCTTATATAATGTATGTTTGCAATGGTGTATGTTGTTGGTGCCAACGAGAACCCGTTCTATGGGCAATCTTCGCTTGAAGTAGGGCAGTTTAACATGGGTTTCAATGGCAGATGACATCTGTGTAGTGAGACCATACCCGTCGGTACAGTCTACGCGTGACCGGTATAAAGGAAACTGAATCGGAGAATACTGATAAATTGATTATTGACTTGGCCCATGACACACTAAAAATTGATCTTCAGGAATGGGAGATTGACAGATCCCACAGGGTGGGCCCCCCTTCAAAAACTAAACACCGAGCAATAATCGTCCGGTTTGTATCGTACCAAGCACGCAGACGCTTCTACAAAGCCCGATCCACATTAAAAAACTACGCCACTCCTGAAGGAAGCAAGATTTTCATTAACGAAGATATGACTAAAACTAAACAAAACATCATCTCTTCATGGAAAGTGTAAAGCTCCGACGAGAAGGCAAACTATTTCAATGTTGGTCAACTGATGGCTCTTTGTCAACTCTTTGTTAAGCATACAGAAGTGGGAAAACCAGAAATTATTCGTAACCTGGATCAGCTGACAAAATTTCTGAAAGTGAAAGTATGCTTACCTGGATCCCAACAGCAGTGACATGTTTTTCGTCTCACCATGTAGGTCACTGTCGCAACGACAGTCCCACAAACACCCGAGTTGTTGACTAATTTGTGTTGCCCTATCTATGATCTGCGAATATTAATCTAATTTTCAAATACTGACGATGTATGCACACACGAGGGATACGTGACAGTTAAAATACATGTATTAAGTGTGTGGTGTAAATAGACAATTTGTCATGACACTCGGATAATAAATTAATCCTATACCAAATGTATCGGCTACTATTACGTTTGTGTTAATTTTTTAGTTTTATTGCACTGGATATTCCTGTATGCAGGTTGTATTGTTGAATTGACAGCGATTAGTATCAATAGTATGTGTATATGAAAGCGCGTGAGCCACTGAGTGGAGTTTTGTTTTGTTTTGTCCGTGTATGCGTAGTGTCTGACTAGACGGTGATAAATATGTTTGAACTACCAGTCTATCAGTCAAGCTTGTCAACTTGTCATTTGTCCTTCTGTCCATCCACACTTGGCAACTCGTGCAGTTAATTTAGAAAATCTGGTAACTTCAAATATCAATGTCACAACAAAGGTAATTTTCTGATTGATGTGAAAGGATATATTGTTGTAATAAATATTGTTTACTGCAGATATAATTATCCGCAATATGTGCTAACGACATCATGGGTATATGTGAGCGTTCGCGCGTATGTGTGTGTATCGACACTTGGTTATTGTTTGACTGGTTGGTGAAGTCCTACCGTTTTGACGGTTCGTGCACGTGGGTGTGCGAGCACGTGGAAGTGTGTATATACATGTTTACAACTACACATGTTTATTGCTTGTATGTATTGAAAATACCCTTGCGTTACACCAAAGGATTTGTGTGAGCGAGTTTACGTGCATTTATGATTATAGTCGCACGTATATATAATTTTTGTTTTTATTAGTAATGTTATTATTGTTTAAAATTAAATGCTACGAACCACACCATTTCATAATTGTGGTTATACGTAATGTTTTACCCTTTTTATTATCTGCTTTTTTATTCTGTCGTATCTTCTACTCTAAATTCCCCTTTCTTTTTCACATATGAAGTTGTCTATGATAAGATTGCTTTATTGGCAGGTGGGTATTGCGTCGCTGCTGATTATAAGATAATGCACATAGTATTTGATACGTTTAATGTACCAGAATTTTGTCAAGCTTGCTGCCATGTATATCTATTAGTATTATTTTGCTTCATATTAGGTGAACCCCTTGCCTTGCCCATTCACAGTTTAGTTTTAATATTGTTACTTGATGTCGGTTGATATAGTTGTGTACCGGGCAAGAGTAGGGTTGCACCATAGTTTTGGATGCGGCAAACTGATTACCGATCTGATGAGTTTGTATTTTTATTTATGTTGTAGTTTGTTAGGAAAACGAGGTATAACTTTAGTTCTTTTACAATTGTTTTTATCTGGTGATGTCCATTTGAATCCAGGTCCACCCATTACGGTGTCATCTAGTATATCTGTTGCCCACCTGAACGTGAATGGACTTCTGCCAAAAGTAGATCTCATTGAAACGGAAATGTGCGATTTTGATGTAATTGCGATCACTGAAACCCATCTGAACCCTAACATCTCCAATCAAGATATTATTATTAAAGGATTTCATGAACCATATCGCAAGGATAGGACATATAATAATTGGGGCGGAGTAGCGGTTTATGTAAAAGACAATATAATATCTAAACATAGAGAAGATATGGATGTCCCCGGTCTGGAGGCTCTCTGGGTGGAATTGAACCGTAATAAATGTGAAATCCTATTAGGTACTTTTTATCGCGCACCATCTAGTACTACCGAATCGTGGATTTTAATTGAAGAATCGTTTAGTAGTGGTATTGATGATCGTATTAACAAAGTCATTATGATTGGTGATTTTAATGCAAACGTTTTCGAACGTGTCCATCCTAAAGTTGATCATTTGTGTGCCCGATTTCAATTGTCCCAATTAGTTAAAGAACCCACACGAATTACAGAAAATAGTAAAAGTACGCTCGACCTGATATTCGTTTCTTGTCCATTATACATAGTATCTTCCAATGTTCTTACTCCTTTCTGTAGTGATCATTCTCCAGTTGTGCTTCATATTGGTCCTAGACCTCACGAGAACAAAATACATGCATTTCAAAGAACTATCTGGGATTACCCTTCTGCCGATATTTGTGGTCTAAAAACATTTATTTCAAGTTTTAACTGGGATAACATTTTCCAATCGGAGTCCATTGATACAATAACGACAAATATAACTAACGTTTTATTAAATTCAGCGAAAACATTTATTCCTTATAAAATAGTTACTGTCCGACCTAGAGATAAACCTTTTATGAATGGCAACATTCGAAGATTAATGCGACAAAGACATAAACTTCACAATAAAGCTAAAAACAATAATACTCCTAATGACTGGGCCAACTTTAGGAAAACACGTAACTTGGTAATATCGGAGGTACGCAAAGCCAAATCAGAATACTTTAAGAAAATAGACAATAAAATTAATAGTTCAACCGTTATTGGTACAAAATATTGGTGGAAACTTGTTAATTCTCACTTTAAAAATCGTGGGAGTATTAGTTCAACTATAACACCGCTGCTTGTCGATGGTAACGTTATTGATAATCCTAAGGAGATAGCCAATGTTTTTAATGAATTCTCCGACAGTAGACCTTACAGTTGATCCACTTATAGAAATAGAGCTAGTACAATCCGAAGTAGAAGATATCTTAAACACCCTTAATACATCCAAATCATCCGGCCCCGACTTTATTAGCAATAGATTACTTAAGTTAATAGCTAAAGAACTTTCATACCCTCTAACACGCTTGTTTAATCTATCATTACACCATTCCATTTTCCCCTCAGATTGGAAACTTGCTAACGTAAATCCTATTCATAAAAAGGGTAGTATGCATGAACCAAGTAATTATAGACCCATTTCACTTACAAGTAATCTCTCCAAACTTTTCGAAAAATGAATTTTTAAGCACATTTTCAATTTCTTTAGAATAGATAACACCATAACAAAATTCCAGTCTGGCTTTATTCCTGGCGATTCAACTGTTAACCAACTAATTGATTTTTATCATTTTATTTGTCATTCTATGGATGAAGGGAAAGAAGTTAGAGCAGTATTTTGCGATATAAGCAAAGCATTTGATCGAGTTTGGCATACGGGTCTGATCTATAAATTAGAAACTGTTGGGATTTCGGGAAAACTCTTATTATGGTTTGAAAGCTATTTATCTGATCGAAGACAATGTGTAGTACTACAAAACCATTTCTCTCATACTAAACCCATTTCCGCAGGTGTTCCGCAAGGTTCTGTTCTTGGTCCTATTTTGTTTTTGGTATATATAAATGATATTGTTAATGGGATTACTTCAAATATTAGATTGTTCGCTGATGATACCTCATTATTTATTACTGTTGAAAATCCTGAACTATGTTGTAATATTTTAAACTCTGACTTAGAGCATATTAACAAGTGGGCTAAACGGTGGCTTGTTAAGTTCAGTCCCTAAAAAACCGAAACCTTGTTGTTTAGCCGAACAATTAAAACCCCCAGCAATCCTAAGTTATTTTTAGACAACGTACAAGTATCAGAGGTTGATGTCCATAAACACTTGGGCCTTACATTCCAGAAATCTGCGGAATGGGATTTCCATATACAAAATATTGTAAGTAAGGCCAGTAAAATGGTAAATTGTCTTCGATCCTTTAAATATAGATTATCTAGAAAATCATTAGTAAAAATCTATAGATCATTTATTCTTCCCATTTTTGATTATGCCGATATTCTTTGGGATAATTGTAGTCTCCAACAGGCATACAATCTTGAAAATATACACTTGGATGCTTTGCGTACAATTTGTGGTTCTGTTCGGGGAACATCTCACGAGTTACTATATAGCGAAACTAGTTTTATATCTTTATTAGAAAGGAGAAGTCGCCATAAACTATGTATGATGTATAAACTCTCTAATAACTTGCTCCCCACATTCTTGACATTACAATTACCACGCCCCATTTCTGCAAAAAACCCATATTACACTCGTAATGTAGATCGCCTCCTTACATACTTTTGTCGAACTAAACTTTTCGCGAATTCCTTTTTTCCTTCCGTAGTTAAATTATGGAATAATATAACGTCCGATATTAGGAATTCTTCATCGTTAAATAGATTTAAATCAGAATTAAATAAATCAGACCCAATTGTACCGTGCTATATATACTTTTACGATGGTGATAGAAGGCAACAGATATTACATAGTCGACTCCGCTTGGGAACTAGCGATCTAAATGGTCATAAATTTGCAAGACACGTAAGTGACAGTCCATTTTGTACTTGTGGACATCTTATTGAAGATGCAGAACATTTTTTATGTTATTGTCCACTATATAATGTAATTCGTAATACTCACCTGTCAAAATATCACAATCTTAATTGCAAGACTTTATTATTTGGTGACCCAAATTTTAGTACCCACGAAAATAGTGTTATATTTAAATCTGTTCAAGACTTTATAATTAATAGCAAACGTTTCGATAACTAACCATTCATTATTCCTCCTTCTCCCTTCCCTACTGTGACTAAATAATATCATATCAACTATTTTTATTTTTCCTTTCTTCTCTCTCTTCCATTCTTCTCATCTTAGCTAATTTGAATTTATTTAAATTATTATACTATTTCTGTCATCTTGATGTATCAAACTTGTATTTATAAATGTAGGGAGAGGCCTTAATATAGGCTCTTGCCTGTTGGCCAATCCCAAACCGCAGTTTGACGGCAATAAATATTGTTTAAACCAAGTTCACGGCAACTTTCTTGGCATATCTTAGGAAGATACAGTTGTACTAGTACATGTATGCTAATGTTTAGCCTGATTAAGTAACTATACACGTTAGGTAAATGATTGTTGCAAAAATATGCTTTGAGTTGATCTCACGAAAAACACTATCGACTAAATAGGTTAATTGATGTGTACACTGATACATGTATGAGTTGATCTCATTGAAGACGCCTGTAACTAGGATTTAACAGAAAAGTACACAGACGGGTGTTATTAGGAAAGTAATATTAATATTTCATATGGAGGCCATGCACGTATAATACTCGCATTAATTTCATGTTGCATTTTAGTCTACCCACCATGCATCACTCGCATTAATTTAGGGATGCGTTAATTTCAGGATTCTTAGTATTCATAAATGCGCTATCATGGTGACAATATTTAATATAAAGTAAGTGCGTAGTAATATCTAGATGTAAACACACAATAATGATTTTAAATAAGAGTTAAAATGTGTATCTGCGCTTTTCCAAATGGCAAAACATTACGTTAAAATTATATTACGCCCATGACTTGTTTATAAATGGGGGCGGGGTGGGGTGGGGGAGTCTCCAAGCATTACATAATATTTTGGGGGATGATTGATCAGCGTTTTGAAAATTAAGTTACGGGGGGAGGGTGTGTGTCTAATTTTGTAAAAATAAGCGTTACGTAATATTTTAACCCTGCTGTTGGTTTGATAATCTTAGAAAGAAAACACCACCATTGGTCTCTCTGGATACATCAAATCACTTATCCACATTTCATGTGCAGTGTTTAGTTGCACATTAATTTTGTTTCTGTTTTGTTGTTTTTTAACCGCAACATTTATGGTTGCAGTTACATGTTTCCTAAAATTTTTCAACAAAAATAATGTCAGCTCAGCATGCTGCATCTTGGGAATTAACCTATGTTTGGCATATTTCTTCATTTCTGAATGGTGCTTTTAATGTCCTAAATTGCTCAAATGTTACCCACCCCTCTAGCTATACTATGTAAACAGAACTTTGGCTAGAGCCTCTCGTAGAAAAAAAGAGAAAAGTTTGGTTTGTTTAACGACACTACTGGAGCACATTGATTAATTAATCATTGGCTATTGGATGTCAAACATTTGGTAATTCTGACACTGTAGTTACCAGAGGAACCCGCTACATTTTTCCTAATGCATCAAGGGATTTTTTATATGCACCATCCCACAGACAGGATAGCACATACCACGTTCTTTGATATACCAGTTGTGATCTACTGGCTGGAACTAGAAATAGCCCAATGGGCCCATCGACGGGGATCGATTCCAAATCGACCGTGCATCAAGTGAGTGCTTTACCACTGGGCTACGTCCTGCCCCTTCTGCTTTCCAGATGGTTCGTCCTCTGGACCTTTCGTCCACAGACGATTCGTCCACCGTACAAATTCGTCCACTCACCTCGGACAATTCATCCACTCGGTTACAACATTTGGACCAATAAATCTAAAATGTTATTTCTTAGCCATTGAAATGGTTAATTATTTTCGTTTTGCGGTAAACTACTAGTATATGAAACAAACTAAACTATGTTTTTGTCAACAGCAATATAATACAATACTTACTGGCAGTCCAAAGATTTGCCAATCATCCACCATTCAAACGCTACTTCGAAACCATGTATTTTGGATGTAGTTCAGGATTGGATTGGATAACATATTTATATAATTTGAAGCATTTTAGAAGGAGGATTGGACTATTTAATAATATTAAAAAAAGAAAGTAATTTCGACATAAAATTGTGAACGAAGGTGAGTGGCCTCGTTAAGGTTGTTAGGGTGCACAGCTTGTAGGGACGAGATGGGTTGCATCCCGTCAAAAAAAAACCTAGATTGACAGTCATTAGACATTGAAGGTGTAGTGCTGTGCTGAAATACAAATCTTGAGAAGCCGGATCCGTCTGAACGAGAGAGAGTATCAGACTAGGGCATAGTCCAGTCGTCATGGGTTGGTATAGTGGTGCGGACGGGCCCGACCCCAGAGGATACTAGATGGTATCAATATAAAATAAAGTAAAGTCTAGAAAAGAGTAGTAGGGGCCAACCCCGCTTCCTATTTCTTCTTAGAGTGGGGTGGTCAATCTTCCAGTGCTGCTAGGACAGGCTCGGACATGTCGAGACTAAACGCCAACAACCGTGGCGTTCTGCAGAATGGCCGTCATACGAGTCACGGAAAAACAAGTCGACATAAGTCAACCAGAGAAATGACGTGAAGGCAAGGAATCTCGCTAAAAAAGAATTCAAATTGGTGGTGCAGGCTGTCGAAACGAGAAGCGTTCCAGCGTTCAATCAGTTCCAGGGATGTCATTAATAGCCGGCACCCGGAGATTTTTCGCCGGCTATCGAATCAATTGTCGCTGGGTATCGAACTTCCAATAAACAATGTCAATGCTTGTCGACTTTTTGTTGATTACAGCCAGCTATTTGTTACAAACGTTTGCTGAGCTGTTGCTTAAGCTACCCATTAAACCAAACAGGCACATTGTAACTGGAAATGTTTAGTGAAAAAGCACGACTATCTGAACTCCCGAATTTTTATAACTGCCGTACGAGATTAAAAGCTTGTTCGTGATTGGACTACTAATGTAGGGATGGCGGGGGGGGCACGATCTAAAAATAGATCACTGCGTCATACTCTAGCCTCGCTTTCAAGAAGGTGCAAGAAAGAAAAATGAAACGCCAGTGTCGGCAAATGCTTTTGACAGTTTGGCCAAAACACGGCAAAACAAATGGTAAGTATCACATATTGATTTAAATAGTTACAGAATTGCAGAAGTTGAGTTGTTTATGTTTTAACATATTATTTGTTATTTAAATTGTATATATTAGTATTTATTAGATTATGTTTATCGCGAAAAGGTTGGTGCGTTGATTTGTTTCAAGTATTCCAACTGCAAAGTTAGTCGAAAGACCATAATTTTGTATTCAATAAATATCACACATACGATTTTAATTTGTTTGTTTTAGATTCGAGGAATCAATATATTTTATATAATTTTAAATTATAACTTTATATTATCTCCATATTGTAGGCTATAATACAGCGTTAAAAATTTCTAGCATTCTAAGCTTAATGGTGGAAGCAAGGCAAAGGTCAGTTTTAACGTGCACATTCAGAGCAAGCTAGCTAACATTTGCTAGACTGATTTTTACGCTAGACATTAAACCAAATTACCACTTTGGGAACCAATCAAATAGTTCGCGAATGTCAGCAAAATGTTTGCTGGCTGAAGTTGGGAGCTGTTATAGTGTACGCCATGACGGAAGCGTTATGGAAGAGCTTATTAATTTTTGTAGGGATATGCAAAGTGACGTCTTCTGGTGTTATTGTTGAGGCCACATTTGATTTTAATGACTACATTCAATTTCAGAACATTTGAGATAGTGTCTTATACAAACACAAAACACAGTAAAACAATGGGATGTGACTTTTAATATCAGGTCTTTTTTTTCTTTTTTTCCACCCCCATGATAACAATTAATCGTTCCATAATTAAATCTGAAAACGTTTTCATTACGTATTAATTTCGGCATTGTTCAGTAAATGAAACATTAAATGCAGAAAGTAAAAAATAATAGCGTATAAAATTATTTATCTTTTTCCTGTGTTTCAGCTTTGCTATTACAGGCTTCATAAACTAATATAGATATATTTTAGAAATTAGGATTTGTGAATTTTTAATAAATTTAAAGACTTTAAATAGAAATTTAACATTGAACATTTAAAAGTCTATCTTCCCTTAGAGTTTTGATTGGATAGTTCTGAAACTTAGTATAAATATGCCCAGTGACAGTCTTCGCAAACTACTAAAATATATTTTGGAAATGTTGAAGTTTTATTCAAATTAAAACAAATTAAATACAAATTCTCTAGTTTTGATCACATTGTTCTAAAACTTGGCACTATGATTCTCAGGTACAGTCTTCACCAAGTAATATAAATTTTGAATACAAATTAATAGAAAGATATTTCGGAATTTTATATTGACAAAATTAAAAGTTAAATAGTGGACTTCTATAGGGCGATAATGCCTGTTACTTTTTTTTTTTTCGTTTTAAAATTAGAATATTACTTATTAGATATTAATGGCAATTGACCAATTTACCTTTTCATTGTTTTAGATGATGAACTGCCTGATCATGCCGATAGTCCCGCCCTAGAGAGTGCAAGTGGTCTCACATCTCATTTATCCAGTGAACATGCAAACACACAAAGTTCACGTGATCATGGTGACAGTCCCGCCCTAGAGAGTGCAAGTGGTCTCACATCTCATTTATCCAGTGAACATGCAAACACACAAAGTTCACGTGATCATGGTGACAGTCCCGCCCTAGAGAGTGCAAGTGGTCTCACATCTCATTTATCCAGTGAACATGCAAACACACAAAGTTCACGTGATCATGGTGACAGTCCCGCCCTAGAGAGTGCAAGTGGTCTCACATCTCATTTATCCAGTGAACATGCAAACACACAAAGTTCACGTGATCATGGTGACAGTCCCACCCTAGAGAGTGCAAGTGGTCTCACATCTCATTTATCCAGTGAACATGCAAACACACAAAGTTCACGTGATCATGGTGACAGTCCCGCCCTAGAGAGTGCAAGTGGTCTCACATCTCATTTATCCAGTGAACATGCAAACACACAAAGTTCACGTGATCATGGTCATAGTCCCGCCCTAGAGAGTGCAAGTGGTCTCACATCTCATAGATCCAGTGAACATACAAACACACAAAGTTCACGTGATCTTGGTGATAGTCCCGCCCTAGAGAGTGCAAGTGGTCTCACATCTCATAGATCCAGTGAACATACAAACACACAAAGTTCACGTGATCATGGTCATAGTCCCGCCCTAGAGAGTGCAAGTGGTCTCACATCTCATAGATCCAGTGAACATACAAACACACACAGTTCTGCCAGTATAAACTATGTAGCAGATCCTGATCATATAATACCAAGCCAGCAACTGCAGGTATAGTCCCAGAGGTACCTCTTAAAGATACCTTGAATTCTTTGTTTCAAGACAAAAAAATACACCACTATCATAGATGTAGTGTTAGTTAGCATAGCAATAAAATTCATCAGAACACTAGAGACAAGTTTAATCATAACTGGTTATTTGACAAAAATCTCTCTTTTTGTAATAAAACCGGCATTTGGTGGCTAGTTTATGAAGAACATTCTGATTCAACGGATGCTGGAATGTTTTGTGTATTATGTAAAAAAAAAAAAACCTGGGCATGAAAAAAAAGCAGTGATAAGAAATCTGCAGTAGTTGATCACAGCAAGTCACGTCAACAGAAGTGCCATAGAAATGGAGCTTAGCAAAAGAGTGTCCATTTTCCACAAAGAGTTAGAAGAGCAACAGGCTGTTAGCGATGAAGTATTATTCAGTGCCTTCTTGGCAGTATACTGGCTAGCAAAGGAAGATGTGGCCATCTCAAAACTCTTCTCAATGATGACAATTTTAAAGGATGCAGGCCTTCATAAAGTACAGCATTTTAATTACACATCTAGGGAAACTATCAGGAATGTATTGCTATGCATTAGCGAAACATTGCAATTACAGATGGTGCATGATATACAGGGCCAATATGGCATTCTAGTTGACGACGTGACAGACCTATCATCGGCACTAGAGTTGGTTGTAACATTTATTCAGTATGTCAACCATAACACGGGCAAGATCACAACTGAATATTTTTTGTAGAGGATCTTCTTAAGAAGTCCAACTCTGCAAATGCAGAAACAATTACAAAGGCAATTGTGGACTTGTTAAGTGACACATTATTGGAAGGCAATTCCGAGAAATCTGAAATACTTAATGTTGAGTGGGAATTATTCAAACATACTTTAATTCAAATGCAGAGTTCAGTGCCCAATGAGGTAAAACAATCACAGGATCCTGGGGCAACAACAAAATGGGCGTTGCTGGAAATAATGAAACTGGAAACATCGTATGGGGCAATATATCCATTGCTTCTGTCAGTCGCTGAATTTGCCCTATCAGTACCTCTTTCAAATGCCTGGCCAGAGCGGGTAGCAAGTACCATAAAACGTATCAAAACAAGGTTAAGAAACCGAATGAAGACGACCATGTTAGACAGCCTACCGAGGGTCTCAATAAATGGCCCAACCATCGGTTCTCTGGAATGCCAATTACATGTACTAATACACGAGGAAGTTAAGAAATTTCAAGCATCAAAGAATAGGCGAAAGTTCCCAATATCTATTTAAATCTGTAAATGTACTACAAACCAATATATCAGGGTTTCTGCTGAAGGGTAAGGAGGGTAAAATTAATGGATACAATACACTGCTGTTTAACATTTGTCAAACTATATGAAATGCAGTGTGCATTTTCAGAACAGTTAAAACCCATTATCACCTATATGGGGAACTTATGGTCTGTTTTATTTTTATTATGTACCCCAAATTATTTTCTGGCAGAAAGTGAATATGGACATCATCAAATGAACACGGTAAGAAATGCTGTACTTGAAACATTCTATGCAGCAGTATGCCCTATGAGTTTTTCTGCTGCTGAATTTGTTCTAACCGATACTAGCCTACACAATCTCTGCTTCATTGTATTCGGTGATTCCTGCCTGTTGTTTCCAAGTTACTGTGTACAGATACAGTAAATGCTCAGTTCAGTATGACTGCTGATAAAATCAAGTATGTTGCAGCTCTGTTTGTGTCCTTTTTTCTATTATATTTGTAATCAGAGCAATTATATGGTAATGCTTTACAAACAAGTCATGGAGAAATTACTTTTGATCGAACTTGTCACACATTGAATTATAAGTTATATATGTTTACACAATTCATATTAGCAGAAGACTAATCATTTTAGCAATTTCCTAAAACAGTATATTAATATTATACTTAAAATAATAAAACCTGACAATTTATCACTTACAAATGATCCACTTTAAAGGGAGGGTAAACTCAAATAAGAGCCTTATGTGTTGGAAAGATGCA
Source organism: Gigantopelta aegis (assembly GCF_016097555.1). NCBI lineage: Eukaryota > Metazoa > Mollusca > Gastropoda > Neomphalida > Peltospiridae > Gigantopelta > Gigantopelta aegis. The sequence goes on along the minus strand of NC_054708.1, from coordinate 16,550,262 downwards.
TACCCGAACCACCAACACATACTGACACTTTAACAAATGAAAAACGCGTAATTTTAGAATTAATAAAAACCCATGATTATTCCTTCTAACTGGGGGCAGCCATTTTGTTTCATTTTTGTGACGTCCGGTGGTATAGCTTGGGGCGAAGTGACGTCAGCTCCGTCCAACCCCCTCTTAAGCACAGTGTAAACAAACGCTCTAATTTACGACAAGGCGTTTCGCTTTCATCAACCTGACTTGTAAAACAACATAAATGACTTGATAGTATATAATAAACTATTTAACTAAATATATTTCAATTTTCATCAATAGAACGAAATGCCTATTGGTAGGGTACATTCGAGCAAAAACGACCACTCACGATACCCAAGTGATAACTTTCTTTTCTTTGGGACTACGTAATTGATCAGTTTTGTGATTTTAGATAGGAAAGTCTACTTAATCAAGGGTTTTACAGAATTAATTACAGTAATAAAGTGATAATTTCTATTACGATTTGAGGGGTGTCCGCGCGGCTAAGAGACGATACCTTGTGATCTTAATTAAAGAGGCATGTCTTTTTAGTGTGTCTAGACACGGTGTTTGGGTACCGTCTAAATATACACCTGCCAATCAGGAACCACAGGTACAGGCCACGGAAAGAAAAGACCAATTAACCAAGAACACACTCCGATTATTATTTCAGTACGTGGGTTAATTTATGTACAAAACAAGTATATATTATTTTTCAATACAAAATAAGCCACCATTATCAAAGTGTTGAAATAACTGTATTATGTATTATGTTGCCGGCTTACTGGGATGGATATTATTACAGAACATTGCGAAGCATCTGCAAAAATCAGGTATGTTTTGTTTCTTCAGTTCGAAGACTAATTCCTGACACGTTAGGTATTACGTAACCACCAGCTCGCCAGAGGGCATATTCACTGGAATGGTACAAAATGGCTGTGCCCGTTATATATAACAGCCGTCACATTTAAGCGTTTTATTAATTAACTATACGATTATACTTGTTGATATTAAACAATAATGTGCGTTATATGTCGTTGAATATGCATACCAGGCCAAATGCCTTAATTGTCCCTTCCTTTAAGTCCAGTTTAAATGTCCTTTGAAAAAATAATGTTAATTTTGTTAAAATGTGTACAATAAACATAAATAATGTATACATGACTGAAAAAAATATATAGTGATCTTACGAAAGATCAATGCAACAATATTTGAGGTAAATCCCCACCCCAAAAACCCATGAGTTAACTTTGTAATGCATAATACCATATACATGTACATGATGCTAAGTAGTTACTGATAACTATATGCAAGTATATAAAGATCCTTTCAGTGTTATATATATTTTGGGAAGTAAACTTTTAAACACAACTCTGAATAAACACGTTTTATGTATATTTTATTAGCCAATAGGTCACATAAATGCCAAGCCTTGACAAATGGAAACAAAAATTTGTGAATTAGAAAATTGTGATATTCCACCACCTTCCAAGAGGCAAAAAATAAGCCATGATTTAAAAATCTTCTCTTCTTCCAGAACTACCATTTATAACTGAATAGTCTTCATATCTGTCAAAGTCCTTAAATGATTTATTAAAGTTGTCTATTTCATTAATTTTGTGTCCCCTGTCAAGGGCTTTACTAATTTGGCACAACAGGCTTTTCTGTTCAGGGCACACCAAGTTTTTTTTAGTACAGTAATTTTCATATTAGCTAGTGGATAGTTGTACATATTCAGAAATGCATTTCAAATTATTTTAATCTAATTACAGCTTAATATTTCATTGATTTTGAGGTGAAATGTTTTCAGGTTAGCATGTTCGTACTTAATTTGGGCATACTTGTTTTGGGCACATCCTTTAATGCCTCAGTTTAGATGCAATCTAAAATCCTGCTTGCTAGTGCCTGAGGAGGGGTGAAGTTTACTAGAGTATTATATAGAAATGCATTTATGATGCAATTTCTTCACAATTACTAGACCATTTGCAACTAAAGTTGGTGAAAAGCTGATTGAAATGTTGTGGGGAGGACCCTAATTAGTGCCCTTGTCACTGGACCCACATGAAAAGGATCTAAACATTAATTATTCGTCGTCAGGTCTTTTCCCGCATCATGATTAATGGATGCCTATAATTTGATTTTCACCTGCTATTTTTATTTTTAATGCCATCACTGAGTTCCAATGGCCACATGCATCCCTGTAGAAAACTCCATTTCACTGACAAAAACAAAACAAAATGCAGGATTCCCAAGTCGGGCACACGAAAGCACGTGCAGTATGCACAAGCCTTACCACGTCGAGTTCCAGACTGGGAATGTGTAGTTCAGGACATTCTGGACCTTTGACGGAATTTGATGCAGTGAACAAAGCCGCTGGAACTGTTCCTCTATATTTTCGGACGGTAGATAAAGGAGGGGCAGAAACTAAAAGAAACAATAGGCTGTACGAGACACGTTGAAATGTTGAGATTATCTTTCAATAAATACCGTATACATTATTACAATCTGCACTAACCTCTACTCAACTGCTCTTCAACCCTTTACTTCTTTGTACAGCCATGAATTCTCTCTTCAAATCTCCAGCTGTACTCTCCACAAACTATATATACTCTGTCAAAAAAGAAATGCATAGGTGGTAGGGAAAGAAGAAAAGTGTTTTGATTTGACAAAATATCAGTTTTTTGTACAATGTTGCTGAATGACCATGTTTGTTAATGCTCCTGGAATGAGACAGCATGCCCAAATGCAGCCAAAAACAAATTTAACGCACATTGTGGTACGTTGTGCGACAATTGCAGGAAATCGGCGTGAAATGGTCAGATTTTGGCGAATGCACGTGAAACTCAGGGAAAAGATTGGAGTAGTGATGGGTATTTAAAGCTGCAATGCTCGCAATGATGCCTCATTTCCATTTCAATGTAGACGAGTTACAAGATGCCAAGACTAAGCCTGCCGAATCGAAACATTGCAATAGGCCGCCTCCAGTTAGGTGAATTGCTGTCAGCAGTCACATGCCCCATGAATGTCCATCAGAGCACCATTTCACATCTCTGGGACAGGTACCAGCAGTTTCAATCAGCTGAAGTCCAGCCCAGAAGTGGAAGACCTCGCATAATAACTGCAGCACAAGATTGCTACATCTGGGTTCTTCACTTGCATCACCGAACTGCCACAGCAACGAACACTGCTGGATGCATACCTGGTTTGAGAAGGGTATCTGCACAAACCATTCGGAACAAACTTCAAGAAGCTGGTTTACAGGCTAGGAGACTGTATGTTGGCCCCGTCCTGCGACATCAACATCAACATTTACGTGTTCGCCGGTGCAATGTACAGGGGTGGAACTTGGGAAACTGGCAGCGAGTATGGTTCAGCGACGAGTCACGTTTCCTTCTACAGCGACATGATGGATGACAACGTGTTTACAGATGCCACAATGAACGTTTTGCCAACAACTGCATCACCCAAGCTGACAGATTCGGTGGAGAGAGTGTCATGATGTGGGAAGCCATCTCATACACAGGTAGAAGTGAACTTGTGTTCATATAAGGCAACCTGACACCTGTATGCTACCGGGATGAAATTCTTCGCCGTCACATGCTTCCCATTTTGGATTGACGGAGAGCTCTTTTAGCAGGACGATGCCAGGCCGCATACGGCAAGTGTAACAATGGATTTCCTATAGAATGAGAACATTAATGTGCTGCCATGGCCATCAAGATCGCCAGATCTCAACCCCATTGAACATCTATGGGACGAACTGGACAGACATGTACGCCAGTGTGACCCGGAGCCTCAGACGCTTCCGCAACAGTCACATGCACTGCAGGAAGAATGGGCTAGGATTCCACGTGCCTGGATTCAGAGACTCATTCAGTCTATGCCAAGGAGATGTTGTGCAGTGATTGCTGCTGCTGGTGGCCACATAAGGTACTGATTTCAGCGCCCTCGTGTGACGCTGTTTGGTGACGAAAATGCCTCCACTACCGTCAGTCCATAGCAAGAACATTGCCACATATTTATGTCAAATTTGACTGTGATACGATCATAAATAACGAAATTATGCCACTTTATAGTAAAGAGATAATTCTATGAATATTTCGCCTATGCGTTTCTTTTTTTGACAGAGTATATATATCCTACAACTTACCCATGCTATCCATGTCATAAACCCATGTAATAATTTTAGTGTATTAACCCGGTTAATAATGGTATTCAAATTTGCAAGGTCTCTAGGTAATGTGTTGCTGTGGATGGGTCATTTGCTTACAAGCCAACCTGAGCGAAACGTTTTCAAAGATTTATTGTAAACTGATGGCGAGTGTGTTCTGTATTGTGATTGGTTAATTACATTCTTTTTCAGGGATCGAATGAAAATAACACCCGGAAAGCTAATGATGTCATTAGAAAGCGATGTCATTAGCAATTGGAACAGGCGAAGTTGACGATTCAAGGGTCTACAGTTAGATTGTAGCCAGGTATTTTTTTCAAGAAATACCAAATATACAGTTAGTTCCGTTGAAAAATGATCCAGTTTACAATGCACATAACCATATGCAGTGTTCTCACTGCTCCATTTAAGCAGGGCGGTCCGCCCCGCTATTGCATTTTGCCGCCCTCCTTTATTTTTCTGCACCCATCTTTATTTTCCAGCACCTGTCTCTGCTATTTCCAAATGCACACTTTTTTCCACACATAAAAAAACAAAGATCAGTCCGCACACTGGACATCAAAGGAAACAAGCCCTGTTGTGTACGAAAAAGCAATTGATGAAACAGTTTTCGTACAACGTAATTTAACAGTATTTTTAACAGCCTCTATGTTGTCCCATACCTGTATCCATTTGTATGTTTAATACAAAGAAGAAAAGTTATATTTTATTTGAGCAATGAAAACATTTTTATTTTTTACGGATTTGGCAATCTCCGATTGAAAAAAACAACACTCACTTATTTGGCGCCAAATTTGTCACGTGATCAGAATGGTCATTCTGTCTTTTGTTTCCACTAACTATCGTCCGATATTTTGTCCACAGCAAGATATAATTGGTTGTAACTGATGATTTTTACTTTCTGTCATTTCCATCATTCTGTTTATTCAGCAGTTCTTTATAAAATATTATAAACTTTTAATTTTGGAGGATATCACCGCTTATAAAAACAACGGAAGTGGTAGTGTATACCGTCCCGTCTTGCCATTTCGTGGTACTCACCAATTCGGGGTATTTCCCAAAAACGTCATATCTCGCGACAGTTCATGTGTACTGCGCCACCTAGCGAACGTTTCTGAAGAGAAAGCGTCCCTGGATACCGGAGAACAAAATGTTCAAGATTGCATCAATTAATGTAAGTATTATTAAACTACATTGTCAAACAAGTAAAATACATTGTTCTTACCAAAATGCATTTTATACCATTGAGCAAAATAAAGTACCGAAGTTAGTACAAGACCTGTAACATGAAAATGTATGCATCGTCTGCTCTACCTTGTTATTGTAAATTATAATCACGTGACATATGTGACGTGGCTTTCGCCAATTTTTGAAATTATGGAATCGCATAAGGGCTATCTCTTATATCTGATTCCTTGTGTTTTTTTAGGATTTCACGTCACGTCATAAAAAGCGCTATCGATCATATAGCCCTACTCAACTTAAAAATGCATATGCAGATGTCACTGAAAAGGGAACTTCTGTATATAAGGCTGCCAGGCTGTATTCCGTTCCTGAACAAACACTCGGAGACAGAATATGCGGGATTATTTCCCCAGACACGACAAGATCCGGACCTGGTCCAATGTTTTCCTTGGAAGAAGAAAACAAACTGGCAGAACATTTGAAGTTGATGGCGTCTGTTGGCTATGGCTACACAAGAGCGCAGGTTTTAAATCTTGGAACCGACTATGCCACCCACTCTAAAAACAAACGGCCACACGATTGCAACTCTCTTTCTCTACAGTGGTTTTATGGGTTCATGGGAAGATGGCCAGAATTAAAGTTGAGACGACCCAAATCCTTGTCAGAGCTTCGAGTCTACGCTACTTCAGAGGAAAGCATAACGAAATACTTTGATGAACTGGAGACAATTCTTGAAAAGTATGACCTCAAATTATCTCCTGAAAACATATATAACGTGGATGAGAAGGGAATTAGTATGACTCACGCACCTCCGTATGTTGTAGGATCCACAGACGAGGTTCCAATTGAAATATCGCCAGAAAGATCATCCACAGTCACTATGATAGGGTGTGGCAATGCACTGGGTCAACAAATCCCACCATATTTCATTTTTCCTGGGGCTCGAATGCGCCAAGAATTATTAGAAGGAGCCACCATTGGTACGAATGGCACTGTTAGTAAGTCAGGATGGTCCAATTCAGACATATTTCAAACATGGCTTGTAGATCATTTTGCGAAGTACGCAACAGTTGGTGGAGATAAGAAGACATTATTGTTGTATGATGGTCACAGATCCCATATTTCACCTTATTTGGTTGACTGCAGTGCGGAATGGAATCATCCTGTTTGTTCTACCACCTCATACAAGCCATATCCTTCAGCCGATGGATGTGGGTTGTTTTGGACCGTTTTCTAAAGTTTTCAGTGATGAATCTCGAAAATGGCAACGTTCTCATTCTGGAACTCTCACCCGCTACAATGTCTGCTCTATTGCATGTCGAGCTTACGACATCTCGCTGACTCCCAGGAATCTTCAGAGTGCTTTCAGGAAGAGTGGGATTTATCCATTTTACCCAACAGCAATTGATTCATCTCTGTTGAAACCTGCCCAGTATGCTAAAAAGAGAAGAGCTGAACAATCTACAGAAACTGCGAGTAACAATGCCGATATTTCTCAACCACAAGACAGAAACACTGTTAACAATTTCTTTTCAAGTCACCTGCCAGTTGTACACCACGATAAACCCAATCAGTCTAAACCCAGGCGTTCAGCTCACAAGGTTGTTGGTGGAAAACCAATTACAGAGCCAGCTGTATCATCCCAACTGTATGAATATGTCTCTTCCTCTAAAAAACCCAAAGTTGTTTCTTCAAGAAAAACAAAAGCTGTAGTACCAATCAAAGAATCAAATTCACCGCAGCCAGGGCTCTCAGGAGTTGATAACGGGCTGATATCAAGTGACAACTTCTCGGAATCGGAAACTGAAGATGACGAAAAGTGTTGTGTTTGTGGGCTTTTTCAACCAGTTGAATTAAAAAGATGCACTTCACTGGTATTAACTCTGTGGGGACAGTGCATGTTCCAAAACTGTAATCACTGGGTTCATTTAAAGTACTGCTGTGATGTACGATGTCTACGACGACATGACGTGTTTTTCTGCCCGTGTCATGGCTTGCCATGCAAGCAGGAAGAATAAACATACATGTATCTTCGAAAGCTGTGAAGAAACCAGACCTGTAAATATGTTACATTTACGTTGGACGTTTGTGTGTTTGGATACATGTTAAATATAAGTTATATTATAACAATGACTAACATATTTTGTGCTTCGATTCTTTACGGAAATTCCCACTTTACGTTCGCGACAACAGAAACTGGTTGCCATCACTGGCCTGCCATAGACTGACTGAATGACGTATACCCCGAATTGATAGGTACGTCATTATGCAGACGGGTTTTCCAGAGGCCTCGACGGTGATCATGTGTCGGCAATTTCCATCGGGGATGAATTGATTTTATGTAGCAAAGCATAGTAGGGTAAGTGAATTTTAACTTAGTGAAAAAATATTAGCTGTATGTTTCCTTTGTTTATAATAGTAACCAATTCTTCGCTAATGCCACGAAAACTCGGTACGCGTGGGTAATTAAAATAATTTATCTTGGGTGCCAAATAATATATAAACCGTCTGTACAAAAACAAAACTACTTTTTATCAGCTGGCGATAATATTTTATCACAGCGATCGATTCATTCGATAAAGATGGAAATAACAAAAAATGTATTCGACATTAGGGGATCACTTTACAAACATCTTTATTGTTTTTTGTATATCTTGAAATCTTTATTAAAAATAATAATATTAAAACTTTGATCGGTTCAGCAAAACCGGAACTGCCCATGAATGTCTTCGGTTCAATTAAAAGACTAGTCCGCTTGTATTTCATATAAACTTTTTTGTAGGCAAAATAAGAAGTATGTTTTACCCACAAAGTCAACCAACACACAACAATATGGTAACCACCCTTTTTTTTTTTTTTTTTTCGGGGGGGGGGGGGGGGGGGGGGGGGTTATTGGTGTGGTGTTGCGCGGCCACCCTCCTTTAATTTTCACCCAGCGAGAACACTGATATGGAGTTTTTAGATTTGCGGGTGTTATTGTCTATTTGCGGGATCAAATAGACAATAACACTCGCAAATCTAAAAACTCCATATGGTTATGGTTAAAATGTCTGACGTCAAACTAATTTGTGCTAATCGTGATGACGTCATATTACCAATGGCAGTGACGAATCCATTATATATATATATATTATTATTATTAACTTTGAGAGAATGTTCAAAAATAGCATCATAAATAAATTTGTAAATAAAATAATCATAAATTTACTTTAATTGTCCCATCACCTATTATAATGACAATATTATAACTATAATAGCAGGGTGTGCACTTTATGGTCACCCGATCGCCCATGGTGAGTCAAAATAGCGTCAGGCAAGTCAAAACCTTATCATGTGTCGCCCGCTTATAGCAACCAAAAAGTTCTGCATATTGTAGTATAGTATCAAAAACCTCGGCCACGTAAATATATTCGTAGGTTCAATCGGAACACCTCAGCCATGTCAGTCTTTACTTTCCATTTAGTTACGATCGGAATAACTCGTCACATTCCGCTACGCTATGTTTCGCAAAAAGATTTTGTTTACGAGCAGGAGCCTATTTCACTAAACATCGTAAATGTACGTTTATGTGTAAAACTTACATCTGTCGTACGTCTACGTCTACGTGTATGTTTACTCCATTTCACGAAGCCGGTCGTAGAAATACTACTATTGTCCGAACCAAATTGTTAACAACTACGAAACATTACTCTCCTACCTTTAATTGCCGTTAGATTTCCTCCAAAGTTTGTCCAGACACAAATCTTGAAAAAAACATTACAATGACACAGATTCCACATACCAGATGATAACCATGTCACCTATATCGACTTCGCTGAGAGCGCATAGGGAAAAAAGCATGTAATTTTGTATCGGCTGCCATTTTGACTTTTTATGGAATATTCTTCAAGAGGGGTGAAAGGATAGGACTTAATCTAACAACGTCATAACATGTTATGATATAAAAGAAAACGTGATGACGTCATATTATTATTATTTTTAAAAATTATTATTATTATTATTTTAATGATACCACTAGAGATCATCGATTTCATATTAATTGTGTCACATACTTTGGAGGCTTTCACCCCTCTTGAAGAGTATTCCATAAAGAAGCAAGATGGCAGACGGCAGAAAACTGCATGTATTTTTCCCTATGCAATCTCAGCAAAGACAATATCGGCGACATCGTTGCAGTCTCGTGTGTGGAATCTGTATATTTGTAGTGGGTTTTTTTGCGATTTGTGTCTGGACAAACTTTGGAGGAAATCTAACGGCAATTACAGGTAGGAGAGTAATTTTTCGTAGTTGTTAACAATTTGGTTTCGGAAAATAACTTACTTTGCACGTAAATCTACGTCTGTTTTCTTTTGCAGCTCATTTAGCATAAATTTGACATCTAAAACCGATTATTAATAAATCAATGTGCTCTAGTACTGTCGTTCAACAAAACAAACTTATAACTTTAAAAAAAAAGAACGAATAAACTTGATAAAGTTTGGAAACCACCGTTTCCAGTATACCAACACAACGGTTGTACTGTACCAAATAAATTCCTATAGGCGACAATGTTAACCTATGTAGTTAAAAACACTATATTATGGGTCAATTCCCTATATTTGCTTTGGGAGAGTGTTTGTGTGTGTGGAGAGGGGGGGGGGGGGGGGCACTGATGGATCGGGTACAAACTCTATATCAGATTTTGGGTTACAATGGTAAAAATTAATGTGATACAGGTGATGCGCCAGTTCCGGATCACTTCCGGATCACCTGTAGTTACCGATCAGTCTGTCGGTATATTCAATTTTTAGTCATTTCTATGTAAATTTCATTAAACAAATATTCTATCAAACAAATAATACATGTTTCTTGAAATTGTACGTAAAATAACTGTAACAGTATATAGTCTTGGTTTTATTTTAGACGGCGATACATAACCACTATTAAAACTTTACACGAACAGACGACATGAAAAAAAGAAGACGTTTAAAAAGAGAGATGAAGTTTTTGATGTTTTTCTTTTTATATCCTTTGAAATTTTATAGTACGAGTAGGGGAAACATATATAGATTGTGCATGACTAGTTTTATGAAAAGTGATGCTGCAAACGACTTATTGTAACTCCTCAAAGGGGACACACTTGATACGCCAGTTGCGGATCACTCACAAAACGGAAGTATTTACGTTGTAACTGCCGCTAGATGGGGCGATGAACGCAGGGTTTATCTCAAGACTCAAAAACGTTGAACACGGTGGAATTTTTTTCTCCCACTTCCCCCCCCCCCCCTTCCTTTATAACAATAATAATGATGATGATAATGATAATAATAATAATAATAATAATAATTATTATTATTATTATCATTATTATTTTCTTCTTAAACCTCTCTTGATTCGTCATTTTAACCACTAGTTCATAATAATTCGACTCTGTATGTCTCGGGGCCCATGTCATAGTAGCCCTAGACTGTTCGTCCCATGGCCAGTCATCCTCTACAAAATATTATATTAATCGTTGTAGTTCCACCTATGTTTCTTGTATTATTTTTGTTTTCTACAGGTAATGACAATATGTATATAATGTAAAGACACGTAATTTACAAACTGAAACTACCATTTTAAGTGTTGTCCACTTGTCTCTCACGTTATATTTGTAAGCCTACATGTAATTAGCCATTCGTACGAATACCAGCCGCAGTCATTCACAAATATGGCTAATATAAATAAAATGTAGTTTTTTAAAATTCCATTTTCGTTTAATTCGGGCAAAAATCAGTCTGCCCTGCCCCCTACAAAAATAAGAGCCCGTATAGTGAGGTGGCTTAGTGACAAAATAGTTACACGGCGGACAAAAGTGCCATTTTTTCACCAAAGCACCACATGGGCCTGTAGATTTAAAAAAGGTCATGCTCCAAAAATTGTGATGACCGGAAGGGTCAAGTATGACGTCATTATGACGTCATGAAGTTGATTTTCTTATAAAACAAAGGCAGTGTCTTAAATACAAATTATCTTTGGATGGCAGACACTGGAAAGGGTCATGGGTGTTTCCAGCTGTGTGCACAGTAACCTTATCCTACACTGAGATGGTAAATTGTGCTCCCTGGTATTGTAGCAGGTTGCTAGAAGCTCTTAACAACTTTAGAAAAACAATTTGTCAAACAAAGCAAAGCCTTAAAACCAGTTATAACAGATATATTTGTTATACTAATTATTACATGAAATGTAAGCTATCGTACCAGTTATAACATATATTTATTACACTAATTAAACACGAAATGTAAGCTATCAGAGTAAACTGCACCACCTGTAGTGTTGAGGTACTGACTGAATTAATAATCAACCGTTAAGATAAGTTAATACGTTTAATGATTTTTAATACACAGTAATTTAACGAAACAAAATGAATACAGGGCCAGTAACTATATTCGGCATTTTTCTTTAAAAGTTTTCACTCGTTCTAAAGTCTACGTTTTGACATGTTCTAAAACAAAATTATGTTCTTCAACTTAATGATTTAAACAGCAATTTAGAGAGAATAAAATGACAAATATATTTACAATCAACGTGTAATGATTCCTAGCAGAATGCGCATTTTCGTACGTTTTACAAAAATGCACAAAAATCTCATCGTGTGTAAGATGTTTGCATGCAACATGGGTCATATGTTACTAAAACAATGTTTAGAAGTTATATGTGATTAAAACTTACTAAAATAATATGAAATTAGCAAATAATTTCCACAATTCTACTGTCCATGCAAGTAATACTACTAAAGGTACCCGTGTTGAAATCAAAATCTATTGATTAATACACTTTAAATTGCACATATATGCACTGGCGTATCCGGGTAGCCAGGGATTGGGCACAAGAGGACCTCTTTTTTCACAATACCAACTTTTATAATACATGTCACCCCATAAAATGTGTAAAAGCAGTGCCCTCTATCTCCACTCCACCCCCCAATAAACAATCCTGGCTACCTAATATATATATATATATATATATATATATATATATATATATATATATATATATATATATATATATATGGTTAGTGAATTGTTAAAATCACCTATTCCATGTTCCATATTTTTTTTAATCCTCAAACTCTAGGCGTTTGGTGCTTGTGGATAGTTGTGTATCAAGTTTTAACTGTTATTTTTGTTCCCCTAAGAATTCATTATGACGCAGGTGGGAAGGTGTGTGTGTCCCGTGATCATGACTATGTGGATCTACAAAACAAAGCTGGCTATGACACAGCACAACTCGAAACGAATCTGGCAAGTGATATCTTGAAATCTGAGCTGGATTATTATCACATCTTAAGCCAGTGTCTTTCCGCAACGTTAATTTTCAATCCAGACCCCGGCAACCTGATCTGGAAGTTGTTTAAACCATAGTTATCATATGTCCTCTCTGTGAGGTATTTCAACACTGGTCTGTAAAATGCAAAAGGAAAATTGTTACCGGCATAGTGGCTGCTGCAACAAAACAGCGACAAGGTATCATTTATATGCATTTCCCCCATTAACAGGAAAGTACATATTACAATCTTTAATGTACCAGTGAATGCCATTAAGTACAATAAGACCAGGTGTAAAACATATCTAAATACAGTTTAATGCATTCGTCATCAGCACTGATCTGGTGCGTGATTAAGTATAATGTTTGTCTAATGCGCTCGCAGAATGATACACATGTACACACACACATTTTATTTAAACACACTATAGCAGTAACCACTTTGTTATAATGACCAGAGATATCTCATCATTGGAACATCTGAAATGCTACAGTTATTCCAATTAATGTAGTAATATCTAGATATTTTAGCCCAGAAAATATGAATGTGCATACATTTCAACTACTACAATGAACAATATTTATTATTAGTATGCATATTTATTTTATGCCATTTATATAAAGGGGGTCGCTTCTTCTAACCAATTAATTATAATATGAACTACCATGAACGGACTCCGATTTAAAGAAAAATACTTGACCTGTATCTACTAATTCATGTTCAACTCTATGTCAAATATTATATAATGTCTATAAAATATACAATGACTAGAAAAGTTACAATCCTGTGATGATGCCTTTGAAATAATATAAACTAATTTCCCTCTATGCTAAGTAAATTAAAATATTTTATTGCGTATGGTCATAAAACATTTATCATCTTTGGGCCGGCATCTTTTTTACAATAAACAAATCCCAGGCATTTTCATTTTAAATTGCAACTTAAATTCATTTTTTTATATATAATATTCAAATTGTCTACAAAATACAGACATAACTAGATCATAATATTTAACTAAGGTTGTTGCATATGGGAGCCATGTTTAAAAAAAGAAAGAAAGGAATTTTATATTTAATGACACACTCAACACAACTACAGGTATGTGGTGTCAGACATGTGGTTAATGACCACAAATATATTTTAGAGAGGAAACTGTAGGCAACTATTTTTTTTAATTAGCACCAAGGGATCTTTAATATATGCATCATCCCACAGACAGGATAGTAGGCCTACACATCATGGTCTGTAACACCAGTTGTGAAGCACTGGCTGGAACGAGAAATAGTCCAATGATTACACTAACAGGGATCGATCCTAGACTGACCGTACACCAGGCCAGCACTTTACTACTGGGCTACGGCCTGCCCCCGGCAAATTAATTTAATTATATTTGTTTCCCCTCTAATACACATAGTAACTATTCAGACTAAAATAAGGGAAAACAACTTTCCTGTTTAACTAGGTTCTCTGTCTCTGTTCAGTTAATATTTTCTTAACTGCGTGTTTCTTCTGTAGAACTAAATGAACTCTGCAATCACTTCTTATTAAACTATTTACATAACCGGCATTTATTCAGCAACTAGTTAACAACACACACATTTTACCACATTCCAGATGTCTAAGAACTAAACACTTCATTATGACGTCATAGGGACCTGTTCCCGTTACCAGATTTTTTGGAGCATGACCTTTTTTCAATCCTTATATCCATGTGGTAGTTTGGCGAAAAAATGGCACTTTTGTCCGCCGTGTAACTATTCTTCCATTTTTTGTCCTTAAGCCACCTCACTAGTATGACCTGTTAGATCGCCAGTCTAGAATCGCTAAAATCGCTGCACACGTGTCTTTGTATTTGCCCCATAAGACGATTCAGTAATGTTGCCCGCCCCCCTCAGTGTGAGAGCCGTCGACCCCATTGCTTGCTTGATTGATTGATTGGAAAAAAAAGAAAAAGGTTTACTGTACAAAGAAAAGAATCGGCACAAGTTTGACATGAGGACCTTTATAAAACCATGCCACCGCCATTGGTCTGTTTCGCATGTGCCATTGCACGTGCTTTTTGCATACTCGACTACTCGACTTTGGGAGAGGGGGGGAAGGGGTCCTTTATTTGGTTTTGTCAACGAAGTGAAAATCTCTTATTCGGCTTAATTATAATACCAATTTAAACAGTCTGTACCACTATAGGGTGGATTATTTTTTTCAGTGGAATTTTTGTTTTACACAATCGCATTCTGATGCAGGAGAGTCAGTCGGCCACTGATCTGTGTATTCACACGGTAAATCTGAGCTAGCCCTAGCCTTTAGACCGTCCTTGAAAATAATTCTGTATTCAGGAGTAGATCCAGGAATTATTTTGCGGGGGGTGGGAGACTAACCAGAAAAGGGCAAATGGAACAACACGTCAGAAATAATAATTAATAATCCACTTTTGTGACTGTTTAGTGTGTGTCACTATATTAATATATATCATTATTAACAAGGGGTCTAACCGTCCTGCTTCAAAATTATTTGCTTAATTTTAATATTTAAACGGGCGGATTAAAAAAAAAAAAACCCACCCCCACCGCGTAGATAACCTGTAAAATTTATAATTTCGGACCCACCCCACCCCCCCCCCACCCCACCTAAAGCATAATCCACCCCTGTATTATGATAAATACTAAACCGTCCCAAAGTTGATATTTTGCTATGTCATTTCTTTCTATTTTCCAGCCTTTGTTCCTTTCATAAAGAAAATGTGACTTTTAAAAGTCATCAATATAATAATAATAATAATAATAATAATAATAATAATAATTATTATTATTATTATCATTATCATTATTATTATTGATATATACGATAATAAATGAAAACAATTATTTATTATTAGTAATAATAATATTAATTATTATTATTATTATATACTAGAATGCCAGAAATCAAATTTAATTCAACTTGTTGAAAGTACACAACGAAAATAAGGATCGCGCACCTTTACTTTTGACACACGCCCCGTGTAGCTGACGTCATGGGACGTCATCGTTGATTTTCAATCCATTTTAGAAATAGCTAATTAGGGGCGTAATCAGGGGGATGGGAACCCTATGGAGTTGCAAATGATCATAAAATATGTCCGGCAGGATCCACGAACGTGCTGAAAGTGCTAACATGTTGGAAATTGTGTTTTTGAAGGCGTAAGCATCTATTTTTCGAAAGTGATCCGGAACTGGACAAAGTGATCCGCAACTGGCGTAAGTACGCCAGCTCGAACAACACTGTTTTTGGTGCCAAATGTTTACCTAAATTGACATTTTATATCACTGTTTATTTATATGGTTGATTATCTTTATTACCAAGAATTTCTTTTAAAGTCATACGCGCGCATGTTGACAGAATTCACAATTTTGTTTGAAGTGATCCGGAACTGGCGCATCACCTGTAAAAAGTCTCACAAGTGTTTGTGTGTGTGTGTGTGTGGGGGGGGGGGGGGGGGGGACGTACCCCCAGGACCCCTCCGGTTCCTACTGGCCTGATTTGGACAAGTCGATATGCACTTTAAAAAACAAAAACAAAAAAATTATGGTGATTTCAATTCGTGTTTTCCAACAAAGTAGTAGATATACTGCAAAAAGGGTCTGCATTAAAAAAGAAAAGAAAAAAAAAGGCATGTCCACCCCATGGATCCGCAACTAAAAAATTTCTAGGTTATAAACGAGTTTATTATTTGTGTAGGCAAAATACAAGATGGCGTTTGGGTGCAGTGGCGTAGCGTGGGTTGCCAGCGCCCGGGGCAAATCAAGTATTGCGCCCCTAACCAGTGGACCGTTAGCACTCCCCGAGTCCCTTCCACCAGTCCAGAATTTTGCGCCCAGGGCAAGCGCCCCAGTGGCCCCGCCCACGCTACGCCACTGTTCGGGTGTATTTTGGGTGGGTTTCTTTTTTTGTTTTCACCCCAATCAAAATAAAAGTCCACCAGGCAGTCATTTGTGCATGGATATATCTTTTATTTCTAAATTGTAGAGAAAATATGATGTTGAATTTTAAAAAGATGAAAGTAAAACATGGTATAGTGCGTCAAATATAAGTTTAAAAAAAATACATTTGATAGCAGGGGCGGATCTTGACATTTGTAAAGGGGAGAGGGGTGTCACAGAATTGTAATAGGAGCAAGTTGAGTTTGTGCAAGGTAAATGAGCCGAGGTCCGAAATATTCGTAATGAAGACAAGAAGAGACGCGTTTTTAGGACAGTTTACCACACCCCTATGTCCAGACCACGGTACGGCCCTGCGTTTAATGGGAGCTGGTACAGGAAATAGGTACTGGGGAAAAATATCGTCTGGGGTTTTTTGCTGCATACATTTGCATATATAAAAAAATACGCAGACTCGTCTTAATAGAACGCTGTCAGCCTATTTGAAAAAAAAACCCAGTGGATTATTCGATGTCAAACATTTGGTAATTCTGACAAGTAGTTGTTAGAGGAAACCCGCTACATTTGTTTCCTAATGCAGCAAGGGATCTTTTATATCCGCTTTCCCACAGACAGGAAAGCACATACCACGGCCTTTGGCCAGCTGTGATGCACTGGTTGGAACCAGAAAAAAAATTCAGTTGAATGGATCCACCGAGGTGGTTCGATCCTGTGACGCTGGTACCTCAAGCGAGCACTCAACCGACCGAGTTAAATCCCGCCCAAGTGGATCAAATGACACAGGTAACAAAACTGACTATCACTGGATTAATAAAGGGAGTTAATCTGTTAAACACTTTACAAAAACCAAAAGTGTGACCATTTTATGAATTATAGAAGTGGATGTAGCAGTTTACGTGTGCGACTAGTTGTGGTCGAGGGCACTCTTAGATTTACGTCTAACTTTACTCGTAACTTACGTTTACACTTCTTTGTGAAATGCTCTTCAGTCGTAGATTTACGTTTACGTGCAAAACGTAGCTTACGATGTTTAGTGAAATAGGCCATCCACCCGGTCAAACTACGGGGAGTGGAAGCTATTGTAGTGACGTCGCGCCGGGATGATCTTTACCGACAGGGATTCCTCAGCCATGACATGGATAACAACACCATCCACAGAATCATGAAGATCGTCACCGGCGCCCAGTACCCACAGATGGTCCACTGCCTTAGCACCCACAGCTACAGGAGACTGGTGCCTCACTGAGGAGAGGAACAACATCACCTCCCCGTAGATGCTGTGCACCCAAACGGCCTTAACGAGGCCACTCGCGTGGACATATCAATCGGACTTTAAACTTTTAGATCTGCGTTCAAAATTTTATGTCGAAATTACTTTTTTGTTTTTTTTTAAAGGGGCACACCCTAGTTACGGCTAGTTGTTAACCATTACGGCGTTGTTTTTCGCTATTAAACCCATTTTTTCACAAATAAAACTGCACTTTACTTAACGTTTATTATTTAGAATATACATTTCCATTCACCTGAAGTGTTTTTTGGTAATCCTGGTAATACTGGTGTTTGTAATACCACAAAATGCATTTTTCGTATTTCTGAAAAACGGCTGCACGTTTGAGAAAAAAACGTTGAGCAGACAAGGTCTGATCTATTTTTAGACGGGATATTTCCATTTCAATGTCACAGACGTTGGTATACCATGTGACCGTTATCATTTTGGTTCGGTTTGTTTTCTCGTGCACGGTTCGCGCAATCAACATCCGATTTGTTGTTCATTTGTGAGATTTTTCTTCACAGTTCGTGAACATTTTCAGTAACAATAAAGTTCAGACAAGTAAGTATCTCAATACAAAACGTTACAAACCCTTAAAACCAATAATTTTGCTAAGTCCTACGATATCTGGAGAGGGGATACAACCAGGACAGAACAGATGGAACATGTCCAGGAGAGGTGAAAAGAACGCACCCCAAGTCTGTGAAATTTGTCGTGACATAGGCATTGTTGTGCTTCGAGCGACATCTACCGGTGACATCAGAATACAAACTTTCAAAATTATTTCAAGCAATTGGGACATGGGGATTCCCATGGTATTTATCAATATAAAACCTGCTTTTTCACTCCATTTGATAAAAACGTGATCTAAGTGTGTTACAGGTTTGTAGATTAACCAAATTATAATTTATTTTCGCTAGTTCCATCCAGCGAAAATAAATTATAATTTGGTTAATCTACAAACCTGTAACACAGCGGCTTTAATATTATTAAATAGTCCGATCCTCTCTTCTTTCTGTTATTTAATTTTGGACTGTCCTTCTAAAATGCTCCAAATTATATAAATATTCAGCCGATTTTTGGCTTGTAACCTTTTTATTAATTTTTTTCTTTTCTATTAACTTCTTTACTAATTGCTATTTTCAAAATTCTGCCCAGTTTCAACCCCCCCCTTACGGAAATAACTTATACAAACTTATAAGTGGAATATACTTTACTTATACGCCACTTATAAGTGGCCTATAAGTTACCCATATATTGGTATAAGTGAAGTATCAGTGTGTATAAGTATAAGTGAAAAGAATGGTTAACTGATACATCACTGATACTCCACATATAGTTCACCTATAAGTGGTTTATCAGTGGTATAAGTGAACTGGAATTAAGACATTTTTTGTTTGTTGCTATAAGTGAAATATAAGTAAACTATTAGTTTGGAGATAGTCCTTTTGCAAAGGAAATGATGTGTTCCAAATGAACGGGGGAAAAACTAAGTCCAAAACATTTTCATGGTTATTTTAAAAAAATTCATAACTTCTCACAGGATTTATCAAATTCATTGGGAACAGTGGCTAAACAACCAAACATACATGTAACAGAATTTGATAGTATTTCCAATAATAATTTTAAAAAATATTAATATTAATACACATGATGCTATATGATTATAATTATCCCATGCTACCTCCTCACTTAAATAGACCCTCCAGACTCACCACCTGTCACAATAAATATCTGTAAAATTATAGCTGTAGGGCAGAGGGGGGTGGGGGGGGGGGGTGGAGGTGAGCTCCATTTCAATGTTTATTACAGTATGGATTTATTTTATCTATTAATAGTAATTTACATTTACATATAAAAAAAAGTTAATTCACTTTAAAAAACAAAAAACCCCAAAGACAACAACAATGACATCAGGAATTCAGATAGAACAAGGGATTATTATGAGAGGTGCAAAATCCTGAGATTAATAGCCTTGCCATGGTGCAACTTCAAAAGGACTTAATTCAGATACCACTGTGTGGGTCTCCAGTCAGTAGGAGGAAACTACAGAAGAAAAAAAAAATGGCGGCACCTGGACATTTTCTTTGTGCACATGTGTTTTGTTAAGACTATACCTCATGTCCGTGGAACAAGTCTATCATACAGGAAAACTAATTTGGTAAGTATATGACTACATATAGCACCTATTTTTTAATTTTAACACTTCATGTTTTTCATTTAAAAACCATGCATTACAATCATTGTTGGATTTTCAAATAGACAAAATGGCGGCATTCCTTTGTCTGATAAATTATCTTCATTTATGTTAATGCATGTGCATAGACATTTCATTTAGTGAATACAACTATATAGTTCAAACTATAGTGCTGATTATAGTTATTTTGTCACATAAAGGTTTGGTGTTGTTGTTTACATTTAAATATTATAAGTAATTAGTAGTAATTAATTAAAATATACTTGTGGTTTCCCTCTGTTACCAACAAACATGATTTTTCTTTCTTTTTTTATGTCAAGGCAAATTTTAAAGTTTTTAAATCCATATGATCAATTAATAGCTTGGAAGTATTAATAAGTTATAATTTTTAATAAATATAATTTTGATCATTGTGACTATAGGAGCAATGGAGGAACATTTGTGCCATTGTACATTAAAACAGTTTATGTGATAAAACCAACTTGAAAAGCATCATAAATATATATATATATATTTTGATTAAATGAACTAAAATAATTTATGTAATGTTCATCAACTTCTGCAATTCACAAACACTGGAAGTCTTTAGATATCACCTTACAAAGGGATTACATAGCTCCACTAATTGGGGCAATAAAATGTCTATAGGAGAATCATAATGGGAGTTGTCACCTGATCACTTTGTACCTGTCTTATCAAAAGGATGTGTATCTCTACTTCTAGCAGACTGGGAGTAATTAATTTACTTCACACAGTTCTAATTAAAAGCCCAACGGAAATGGGGGCAGTTGTAATAACTGACATTTTAAACAGTAACATGAAACATATTTGTTAGCTTTTATGTTTGCTTAATACACATTAATTTTTATAAGCCCAATCATTGCATGTTAATATCATTTACATTAAACTGTTTTAAAGTCAGAATACCTATTGTTTGTTCAGAAAAATAAAGATGCTACAGAGAACACCAAAAGAAAAACCTAGTGTCATCATATTTTTTACAAAATGCAAAATTAAAATGGATGTTTTCATTTATTCACCAGTTATAATATATCTCCAGATGCATACATGTTGTAATGGTTCATGTACTGAACAAATCAGTCTGACTGATGTTTTATTAAAGTTGATCATCGATCCAGCTTTAATATCCTCAACATGTACATGTATACAAATACATGAAACTTATGAAAACATAATCAGTTGAATCAGAGAAATTTATAAACAGTTATTACTTATTTGCATGATTCTTTCTAGTACTTTCCAGAACTTAAGAGTTTAAAAATATATGTATATACATGTATGTATTTTATTTTCTGGTTTCTTCTTAATTAAAATTAAAGTTCAACATTGAATATTTCAAAGTCTGTTTTAATACAAAAATTAACGTTTATTCTAGAGATTTGATTGAATATTTTTTTAAACTATTATTTTTAGAAGTAAAATTGAAAATTTAACTGAAAGTTTGTTTCTTCCTGAAGTTTTGATTCCCCACATCTGAAACTTGGTAGGCTGTGATTCTCTAACTTAGTCTTTAAAAACTAATAGAAAGAACTAAATGTTTACATTAAACAATTGCTAATTACATAGCAGATCTATTCAGACTATATAAAATATTTTTTTCTTTTGCAGAATCCCATCTGAATGTTGGATGACATATATCAAGATGGCAGTGAATAAGACATAACTGAAAAAATGGGATGTGAGAGAATCCAATCTAACATTTAAAAATAAATATTCATTTATATTATTTATAAAATATTTCTTTGCATATACTGTTCAGATATACATGTATTAGTGGGTCACTTCGGGAAGAATGAAACACTACTTTGTTAAAGACTATTGTGCTTCAATTTTATGTCTTGCTGACAGTTTACAGATAGGGTGTGGAAGTGCTGTCATACTGTACTGGTGACATAAGAACAATAACTTTTTAAAACAATTATTTGAATTAAATGGGTCATGGGAATTCCTATGGTATTCATGGATTTTGAACCTGTTGTTTCACTCTTCTTTTTTCTTTTCTTTTTCTTTTTCTTGACAAAACATTTGTTACCAGTTGGTAGCTTGACCAAAATTGGTGTCCATTTCTGTGGGTGGAGATAGGGTCAGTTGCATTAATACGTAAATTACCTAAGAATATTGAAATTTGGCCTCCAGGGACAGATTGCTGCCTAATTTCATTTGTTTAATGATGTCACCAGAGCACTGATTAGTTCATCACTGGCTACTGGATGTAAAAAATTAAATTGATAATTAATTCTGACCCATAGTATTCAGAGGAAGCTCTCTACATGTTTCAAAAGCAGCAAGTCATCTTTTATATGATCTTACCTCAGACAGGACAGAACATACCACAACCTTTGATATTCACTTATATTTCACTTATACTTCACTTATACAGCGTTTTTATAAAATATCAGTGAATCACTTATACTTCACTTATACAGCAATGTTTGTAAATATCAGTGAATCACTTATACTTCACTTATACTTCACTTATACAGCAATGTTTGTAAAATATCAGTGAATCACTTATATTTCACCTATACTTTACTTATACAACAGTTTCTGTTAAATATCAGTGAATGACTTATACTTCACTTATAGTGGGTTTTTTTTTAAAATATCAGTGAATCACTTATACTTCACTTATATTTCACTTATACAGCATTTTTTGTAAAATATCAGTGAATCACTTATACTTCACTATACAGCAATGTTTGTAAATATCAGTGAATCACTTATACTTCACCTATACTTTACTTATACAGCAGTTTGTGTTAAATATCAGTGAATTACTTATACTTCACTTATACCTGGTACTTCACTTATAAGTCACTTATATATAACACTTCTGTTAAATATAAGCGAATGACTTACACTTCACTTATATATTTGGTTAACACTTCACTTATAGGTCACATATACTTTGTATAAGTGATACCTCATTTGCATACAAAATCCTAATCGTTTACTTATAAGTCACTTATACTTGAAAAGTATTAACGACTTATACTTCACTTATAAGTGAAAAATATAAGTCATTTCGGTAAGGGCCCCCCCCCCCCCCCCCTCCATCCCGAGTCGGGCCACCGATCTTATCGGAGGTCGGACTCGGGATGGGCGTGTTCAAAACCCTAGTGGTATATGGGCACGTTAAACTAGTTATCATCATCATCTACTAAGATAATAAAAATAAAAAAAACCTGGCCGATACTCGGGGGCACCCACTTAACGATTAGTGGTTACCTGGGTGAAACCGAGGCTTATATAGCAATGACTTTGTCATCCGTATAGGTGACGCACCCTTCGGGATGTAATGCTCACGAATGTTTGAGGAACTTTACGAGGACACCTCTCGACGGCTCAACACCTGACTAGCTACCATCTCCTCAACTATACGTTTCACCACCAGTCCGGACGGCGCCTGGCGGGCTCTCACTACCATTCATCATTCCCATCCTATCATTCCCTCCCTCCCTTCTTATCCCTATACCATCATCATCCTAAATATTGCCCTACTGTGCTACATGGATAACTTGGGGGTGGGTGGGAAGGGGGGGGGGGACGCCGTGGTAGGGTGCTGTTTGGGTGTGCATGGGCGTAGGCAGTTTGGGCCGATAGAATTCCTGGTAGGAGGCCTCCCTCCCCCGGAACCTCCACTCCATGGAAATCCGGATCAGCCGAACTGGGCTACCCGCCTGTTTGAGCGCTGACTAGATTGGGCGCGACGCTCCCCCCTTTGCGAATCCTTATTCCTCCAGGGCTTAAGATTATAATCAATTATTTAAATAGTTATAAATATAATATTATCTATTTTTGTTATATATCTCTTTAGACCAGCCCGACTGAAAAATATAACCGCACGTCTAAATATTAATTGTAACTCCATAACCTGAATTAACTAATATTGAATTGGTGCTTTTAAAATAAATTAAATTAAAATTAGTTAAAAGTTTTAAGTCCCCCATTTATTTTGCTTTGGCTTTAAGTGGTCATACCACTCCTCTAAATTATTCCCCTACAAATTTAACTTCTCCCTCCCCCCCCTCTTGCCCCGGAATTGGTCACTGGCGAAGTCAGAGGCCGAATCGGAGGTGGGTGTGCCCGAACCTCTGTGGATATGGGCACGTTAATAGAGTTCCCATCCCATCCATTATCGAAGTGAATATAACAATTTACGTGTGCCACTAGTTGTGGCCGAGGGCACTCTTAGATTTACGTGTAACTTTACTCACTTACGTTTACACTTATTTGTGAAATACTCTTCAGTCGTAGATTTACGTTTACGTGCAAAACGTAACTTACGATGTTTAGTGAAATAGGCCCCTGATGTTTTCCGAAGTTACATTGTATTGGAACGTTTTCGTTTCTTACGGAATATACCGAGTCTACTATACCAAACACCCAATCGTCACTGTCAACGATGTCAACAACAGCAATCATTGCCTGTGCACATGTGAGTGTTAAATGGGAATGCTGGTCAACTTGTCCCAAAGCCATCTCGCCCCAAACTTTACTGTCCGTAAATAACATTATTATAATGTGACAACATTAAAAATCGACGTCTACAACTTTGGTGTCATTTTATTTATTAATATTTCTGCATGGTTTTATATTGGGGCGATCTTAATATCGGATAAATAATAATCTATTACAGTGAACTGTCAAGCCTAATTTAACGACGTTTGTGAGTTTGTCTCTTATTTCCTTAAAGGAATGATCAGGCAAGGCTTTTGGACTCCGACTGGTGTGCATATTAAAAAATATTCAATGCACATTAGCTTAAAATGTTGGTATATTAATTTTTATAATGGTAAAGATATGAGTTGACTAAAAAGTGTGGGGCAAGCTAGTTGACCAACCGTATTGACCTGCTCCCGTTAAATAGTGATAATTATGCCTTTAACTTGTGTTGTATGTTTATTTCTCTTGTGGATGTGATTATTGTCTGTATACATTGCTGTCAGCTTAGTTTTTTTTAAATCCTTGTCATAGTCATAAAAGAACCTTATTCATTCCAAGACCGATCCTAATTGGTAAAACATTCCAGATGTTTGATTGTGTGGGTCCCGTGACAACATAATAATTATAATTATAATTACAACAGTTTGTAATAAAACTAAAACAAGTTCTGTTTCCTACTTTTGTGTTGTTATTATTGTTTGTATGAAGTTGTTTTTTTAAAAAGAAATTCAGTCGTGGGCCATTCAAATTATTAAAGTTGTGCGGGCGAGTCAAAGTGTTGCTGAGTGGCCCGACTGGCCAGTCAAAAAAAATCCCAAGTGCATACCCTGTAATAGACTATATGTCTATCAAATTGTCCCCATCATACTCGGTAAACCTATACTATTATCAATTAATTCTATGCTTCTATGTTTTGACCAAACAATGAATTATTGATCATCCACCAATTTAAAGAATATTGTATTTATACCAAATGTTCCATTTTGTGAATCCAAACTGGTGTACACATACAATAAATATTGTGTCAAAGAATTGTTCAAATACAATGTGCTGCTAAAATTTTAAGTTTATTCCTTGGCAGATACAGGTATCCAAATGTGAATTGGAAGATATAAACCAACATTTCTCCAGTGAAGGATGTAATTGATAAAGATATATGTGGAAGATAAAACTTGGGTTAGAAGAATTCAAATTAATTGTATCGTTGAGATTTTTGCTATTGTCATCCATCAACAGTTTATATTAATATACATTGTTGATAGTTTGGCCTATCCGATAATGATGAACAGAAAAAAGAAACTGTCCAAAAACTATAATTTCTGTACTGACTGGGGTTCATATTTTGAATTCCAATTAAATCAGATGATCATAAAAATACCAACAAAAGGCAAAATATAATAATATATTAATTCTAAAATATATGGTAAATTGCAAACAAGATTTTCTACAGAATTAAATGTCTGGCCTACCATAAACTTATTCAGTGTCATTGATAGTGCATCTGTAGATATCTATCTCAATGCATGTTAAAAATGTTTTTAAAACATTTAAAAAAAATTAAACTTCAAAAAATTAAATTAAAATTTTAAAATAATAAAGTTGAAAAACACATTTTGACGTGCAATGAGGTGAACATTCATACATAGAACTATAAATGAAGCTTTATTGATGCAGGACATGTAATTTATGAGAAATGTAGCTACATTTGTACATTCCATTCCAATATTTATTAACATGCTCATATACCACTAGGGTTTCAAGCATGTCTGTCACGGGCCCCTCCTCTGGATAGCCAGCAGGAGTGGTCCGGGACAGAATTATAGGGGCAATTTTGAAATTTAAACCGAAAATATTTAAAGGGACATTACCAATTTATTTGTGCTTTTCAAACATAAAATACCTATTTCTTAGAATTTTGCCACATTTTTAACCGGGTGGTCTAAACTTAAAATAACCTCTAAATCTATATATTCTTATTTAACCCTAGGGAAATTAGGAGTAAGGTTCATATCGAGTCTATTCCGCCACACGGGAAATTAGCCATTTGAGGGAGGTGCCATGTCGGTATTGGGAATCTAAGTGTGGCAGGCAGGAGGGGGCCGAGGCCCAGGGGAGGGGAGGCCGGAGCCCCCCGGACAAACCTTAGACTCTCATACCGCCAAACCGCCTACGCCTATGCCTACCTCTTACCCTCCGGTATTTTAAATGTTTACTTTAGTTCCAAGCACGAAGGCCATCAGGAGCCTATCAATTCCCCTCTTGTGCTCAATCGGGGGGTTCAGTAAATTTAGACCGTTGAGCACTAAATTATTTCTCTTAAAAAAACTTTCTAAATTCTTACGTTTTGACCTATGTCTGGTGCATTCAAGCAGAAAATGTTTCACATCCTCTACTTTATTACACACCAGACAATTGGGGGTGGGAGATTTTTTTATTTTAAATTTATTACCATTGAGGCCATAACATACTCCCATTCTAAGTCTCGAAATGATTTTAGTGGCCTTAATGTTGAAGGATATTGGGCCGGGTCCCGCTGCCTTCGGCTTAATATATGCATGCCACGCCCTGGTATGGTGGTCCCACTCGGACTGCCATAATTTACCAAGGTGTGGCTCTAATATGGAATTAAATTCTTTATAATTGTATTTGATCTCAATTCCTATTTTATTATCACGCAGGCTATTTCTGGCATTCGTGTCAGCAAGTTCGTTTCCTGGAATGCCGACATGTGCCGGCACCCATTCAAGTCCAACCTTGGTTCCACTGGTGATAATGCTATTGTAACATTTAAATATTTTATTGACAATTTCGGGTCTAACACCCCCACATCCTAGGATAGCCTGAAGTGAACTTAAACTATCGGTGAAAAGCACATATCCACCAGGGCCATTTCTTTTAATATTATCGTTTTGTATCCACATTAACCCATAAAGTATGGCAATAAGTTCAGAAGTATAAACCGAAATATTATCAGTAAGCCTGGCCCTAATGGCTATCGGTTTTATATTTTTATTGTTTTTAATAACAAAAGCCATACCTGTTTTACCAGTGGCGGGGTCCTTCGATCCATCTGTGTACACTTGTACACAGTCTGGATAGAATTTTTCCACCACTGCCTGAAATATAATTTTTTTAATGTATGGGTTATCATATTTAGTTATTTCATTTCTAATGTGGAAATTTACCACTGGGCGTTCGAACTGCCATGGATAGTCAAGACGACCGCTAGCATCCCCAATGGCTAGTCCAGAAACCCCAAAATCAGTGGCAAATTTATTAAGATACGAAATGATGGATATGTCCCTATCCCCGACAGTTTTAACCTCCTGAGGAGCTAAACTATTTATAGGTGAATCAGGCACCTGGTTCCTTGTTTTACTTATATACCTAAAACCCTGCCTGATTCTCCTCAAGGTAAGAGGAAGAACTCCCAATTCCACCATTATACTATCATATGGAGTACAGATAGCTCCCCCAATAATTATCTTGAGGGCCCTACCATATACTCCATCAAGTTTTTTTTAGGTGTGTTTGGGTTGCACACCCAAAGGCCATTGCACCATACTGGAGTCTGGACACTATGAAGGCCTCAAAGACCATAAGCAGAGTTTTTCTATCTGCACCCCATGACGTACCGGAAAGTATCCTCAAAAGATTTAAGTAGAAGACACAATTACCGGTAATCCCAGCAATGTGTTCGCCAAAGCTAAGGGCATGGTCGAAGATTACACCCAGAAATTTGACAGACTGTACTTGTTTAATAATAGTATTTTTAAATTTCAATTCTAGCTTGCATCTTTTTTTAAATTCTCTACATTTCTGAAAAACTATAGTATTAGTTTTAGCTTTGGAGATGGTAACCCCCCAGGCTGCTGACCATCTATGTAGATTATCTAAGTCATTCTGGAGGTCTGTTTTGATATCATCATAGGATTTCCCTATCCTCCAGAATGCTGTATCGTCAGCAAAAAGTCCGACACTTAAGGATGTTTTAGTGCTTTTATTTGAAGTGATTAGTGCTGTATCTAGGTCGTTTATAAAGATTCCAAACAATGTGGGCGCTATCACTGAGCCTTGTGGGATACCATTCTCCAAATTTAAAATGGGGGAAAAACTACCATTTACATTAACGGCAAATGTTCTATCTTCTAAAATTTTTACTATAAATGTGAACATTGCCCCTTTTATCCCCATTTGATAAATTTTGAACAACAGTCCGCGCCTCCAGACCATGTCGTATGCCTTTTCAATATCCACAAAAACTCCCGCCACCTTGCGGCCACTCCGAAACGCATCTTTAACCTCGGTTTGAAGCCTAACTAGGTGGTCGGTAGTTGAGTGGTGTCTCCTAAAACCACTCTGGAAAACCGACAATAATTTGTTGGTCTCCAGAAAGTGGATAAGGCGTTGGTTAACCATACACTCCATGGTCTTACAGACGCTGGATGTTAAGGATATTGGCCTATAATTCAACGGATCGAGGGGGTCCTTACCCTGCTTTGGAAGTCCAAAGACCTCTGCGTGTTTCCAATTAAGAGGAAGAGCTCCCTCGAGCCATATTAAATTATATAATTCTAGGAACAGTCCGAGGGTTCTGGTAGGCATATGTTTAAAAAATATATAACTGAATCTATCTGGCCCTGGAGCTGAGCCCTTACGGTTACCAAAAGCCTCTTTCAGTTCCCAGATTTTAAAGGGTGCATTGTATGGTCTGTCAGGATCTGGGCTATGATCTTCAAGGGGGATAGGGCTATCTCTTTCCATTTTAATTTTTCTAGTTTGAAAAAATAATGAGTAATTAGTTGTGGCTGAGTTTTGTCTAAACGTTGCTCCTAAAACATTAGCTTTTGATTGATCATTAGTGTAAACTTGACTATTTTTCAGTATACTATTGTTTTTTGTAGATCTCCCCTGAATCCTTTTAATCCTCGACCATACTTCTTTTACATCTGAATCCTTATTTAGCGAACTACAGAACTGGTGCCATGGGGCATTTCTTAATTTAATAATATTTAACTTTAATTTATATTTACTTTCTTTAAATTTCTGTATATTCTCTAAATTTATAAATTTCTTTAATTTCCGTCTACATTTATTTCTTTCGGCTTTTTGCATTGATAGTTCCTCATTCCACCACGGGACGGAAGAGCGACTACCCTTTTTACAAATTTTGACGTGCAATGAGGTGAACATTCATACATAGAACTATAAATGAAGCTTTATTGATGCAGGACATGTAATTTATGAGAAATGTAGCTACATTTGTACAATCAATGTTGAGCTAAATGCAAAAGTTGATGCCGCAGCCAACGAAAATGTTATACCTATACATCATCTCTTTAGTTTGTACATGTATTGTAATGTAAAGGTAAGACAAAAAAAAACCTGACTTAGCAACATAAGGATAAACAATATTGACAGTATGGTCACTGGTAATAAAAGTATATTAATATATGAATGTTGTATGAGAACTTTTTTTTGCACAACGACAGTTCAATTAATTACGATTTTATGCACTTATTTTGATGATAAAAACACTTAAAACAAATAAATATCATTGATTTCATAAATTAACAGTGTTTCAATAGTAGTGTTTGATATACATATCATTTATTAGTTTTATAAGTGAACTGGACAAAAAGTCATGTCCTGGCTCATCACGTTCTGACTCGTACTAAAAAAAATTAAACAGTGTCTTTCAATAAGCAAACATTCTATCAGGAGAGCAGAGTTTTGGAATTTATTGCAGTGTTAAAAAAGTTATGTCCATTTTTGTCACGTCCTGGCACATTTTACTTTTCACTTTATAAGTAATTTCTTTTTTACAAAAACAAAATTAGGCCCGACATGCTTATACTATTATATGTAATGAGTCTATAAATGATAAAACTGCATTTCCATTTACAAAGGAATTTTAGTGAAGGAGATCATAAGAGTCAGAATGTCACGTCCTGGCTTAAATCATTACCATGGAATGGCCCAAAAATAAATTTTTATAGTGGACGAATTGTGCAAGAACAATTTTTGGTTGTGCACGAATCGTATTGAGTTCAACAGTGGACAAATTTTTAGTGGACGAAACATCCAGAGGACGAATCATCTGCACCCCCCCCCCCCCCTCCTCCTCTAACAGAGGTCACTGGGCTATTTGTTAAAGTGCTAAACACTGGTTACACAAAGTTACTGAAGTTAACAAAATATATTATATATTAAATGACAGCAAAAGTAATCTGTACTGGGAGAATTTATTTGTTTAACATTTATCAAATAGAAAATGTACCTATATATATATACATATATATATACCAGCCTGTGTTCTGGGCCTGTGTTACACAAAGGGCGGCCATTTTGTTTTCTAGTAGCAGTGAATTTTTAACGAGTTTATTTATTAAAATTGTGATGTGGATATATTTACAACAGTCGATATTAAAAACGTAATTCTACACTGGTAGTGTTGGTCTGTTTTTCTTTCTTTTTTCTTTCTTTTTGTTATTTCTTCCGATGAACTGGCGAATCTAGCAATTCATACTTTTAAAAAATGTCAATTGTAGTCACTGATCCAAACATGAGTAAGTACATTCAACATTGGAGAAAATAACATTTTTTTTTTTTACTAGTAATCTAAAATTTAATGGCCATCATTAAAATTCGTCTCACCTTTAGTATTACCGCTTCCTTTTCTCACAGATGAATGTCAATTCTGGTCTTAAAAGTTGCAAAATTCAAGTAAATGAAACCGAAAGTAAGAAGGAACAACATCACTTACTTCCTTGATTTGACATTATTTTATAGACAATGCGATTCGTTGAAATTTACCCACGTGATTTCCTAGAAACTTCACTGGTTTTATGCTACTTATTCCGTAGCAAATTGTAATCCCTGGAACAGTCTATCTGATGCTGAATATTTTCAATGTAGAGTTATTGCCCCTGGACTCTGGTATGAATATATCTCACGTTGTGTTGCAGTACAAAATTAAAAAAATTATTATTATTATTATTATACGGATTTTGAATCATTATGATTGGTGAACATCTTGGGCGATTAGTGAGTCACCATTCTGTGAAACAGTAGACTTTCGGTTTTAATTTCCGTGCATGTGTTCAAAGAATTTTTTTTGTTTTTTTTGTTTTTATGGTACAGGTAAACGTACATTTGTGATATTCTCGGAACCGAACATGCGGGTACTTCGACCCCTGGCTGAAGCGTTTCCTTAGTTACCTATGGTTTGATAGTGAAATGAGGCAACTTCTGTCGATCATTTCATGGGTTCGACCGAACCCCCCCTGAAATCGCTTTTTTTTTACAATTTAATATATCTGACATTATTATATTTACTCAACATAGAAATATATGCCCAATATCTCTGCAGTCTATTTTGGAACCCCCCTTTTCAAAACTCAACATAGAAATATAGAGGGTTCCGCGATATGTGCTAAAAATAGCAATATTACCCATACCTCTGTGCGAATCCGGGTCGTTTCGCCCTTATTCCTATTCCACCCCGAGTCGTTTCGCCCTTATTCCCGTTCGCCTCGAGTCATTTCGCTCTTAGAATGAGTCGTTTCGTCCTCCATTATGAGTCGTTTCGCCCTTATATATTCGGGTGGTACTAGTATGCAAAATTTGCTACATAAAAATTATTTTACCCATAATTTTGTTGTAATAGTCACCTAACAGGCAACAAGGTTGTAAAGTCCGAACAAAATGTGGACAACTACAATAAATTGCTCCTACCTTTATTTTTCGTTAGATTTTACCCACATTTTGTCCAGACAGAAATCTTGAAAAAACAATTACAATGACATGGATTCCACATACTAGATGATAACCATGTCACCTGTATCGACTTCGCTGAGATCGCATAGGGCAAAAAGCATGTAATTTTGTGCCGGCTGCCATTTTGACTTTTTATGGAATATTCGACAAGAGGGGTGAAAGGATATGACTTAATCTAACAACCGTTGAATGTAGATTCTGTAATACCCGTAACTGAATAAAACACGATTATCAAAATATCTCTCCTAACTGTATATCTATTAGATCTCTCTGTAACAGGCGGTTAAACCCTAGTATGGCTCGTCTAGGTATGATCAGAGATACGATCTTATATAAAGTATATATTATTATAGCACGTTTAGTTCACTAGAAACACAACAAAAACACAATACACTTTGGAATCTGTATTAACCTACGCTGACAAATGTACAGCCGTAGTAGTTAATTAATAACAACAATAATAACAACCCAGAACTGATCACTTAATTAGTTAATCTCTAGGTGTCTAGTTACACAATATGCGAATCACTTCACCGTGACACAACACCCACACGTGTGATAATTGAGAAACGCTTCCAGGAGAAGTTAATTAATAAAGGAATTACAACAGCATTCCTAACTGGTTAATTTTTAATTAACCCTTACTACTCATTCAGTAACGTGTGATAATTTAGGAACGCTTCCAGGGGAACTTAATTAATAAAGGATTTACAGCTCTATTCCTAACGGGTTTATTTTTTTAATTAACCCTAACTACTCATTCAGTAACCTTGTAACACAGAATTAATACTGGTACCTATCACAATAAAGACAATAACCTACAGTTTACCTAGGTCTTCTAGGATGACTGGCTAAGCTTTATATTACCAAATACTCGTATAAAATATAGAACAGTAAGACTACGATTTACTTCGTCAGATGACCGAAGACAGTGTCTAAAGAATATTGGTATAATGCAGTATTAAAATATTTAAAGTCACATCAATCACATCAAGGTTATACACAGAGCAGAAATAATATTTACCAAGTCCTAATGGACTACGTTCCCGGGAAGCTTCCTTTTCGTTCTCCTCATAACTCTAAAACTCTAGCTATTTATTATAAATCGAAAAATCGCCTGGGGGTAAATCGCGGCACCGAATCTTATCATCTGATATTTCCACCCCGACCAAGCAGTATTTTTTTCCTCAGATCGTCAGACTTAATGTCGCCAGTTCGCTAGAGATTCCACGGTCGCGCGGATGTATTACGTAACTACTGGCCACATGGCCTCCACACCTGC
This sequence comes from Gigantopelta aegis, assembly GCF_016097555.1. NCBI lineage: Eukaryota > Metazoa > Mollusca > Gastropoda > Neomphalida > Peltospiridae > Gigantopelta > Gigantopelta aegis. Next base: position 16,516,697 of record NC_054708.1, on the reverse strand, counting down.
TCTGGGTGTGTATTAGACGACCATCGCGCAGAAGTATTACGTAACAAATTGCCCATCTGGGCTAAGTGCAATTTGGAACTGCACACGGCCTTCTAAAACAATTAATATCGCCACAGGCGAAAACAAATTAAGAGCATGTTCCGTCACAAACATGTTATGATATAAATGCAAATGTGATGACGTCATATTATTTTATTATTATTAATATTATTTGATTGCTTAAAGATACCACTAGAGATCATTGATTTTATATTAATATTTTAGTCTTTCACCCCTCTTGAAGAGTATTCCATAAAACCCCAAAATGGCAGACAGCAGAAAACTGCATGTATTTAAATGTAAACTGAAGCAAATGGACCTTTTAATATTTCATCATAAATCTTCTTCAGCATAGATGTAAACATGACACGTCATTGGATATTACAGAGGCCAATTTCGCAAATTTGCAAAAAAGCGTCTCCTCCCTCCCCCCCCCCCCCCCTCCCCCCACACACACACCAAAGCACTTTATAACTAATATGTCCTATCGACAATATCATTGTGTAGGCTAGTCTTTGTACTTATTAATATAAAATACATCAGGCCCGTAGGAACTGGGAATGGTGTGAGGGGAGGGGTTCTTTAAAATATTGCACATAATAACATATACATATAAATGGTGTTTATGGTTGATAAAGTGTTACAAATTGATAACCTATATCTGATTTGCAACTAGAGTCGCGTAAACAAATTTATTCATCATTCACAAACATAAACATGAGGGAAACGACCCGGTATTGGGGCGAAACGACACGGGGCGATCGGGAATAAGGGCGAAACGACCTGGGCCCGTGCTTATAAAACGTTTAGAGTCCAGACTCAATCTCTAATGACGTCACACGCACACAATTTGTATGGCGTTGTCATGACATTACTGTCTCAGACTCTATTAGAGTCTCGAGTCTGGACTCTAAAAGCTTTATAAGCACCAGGCCAGATACCCCTCTGTGCGGCCGGCCATGGTGGAAGTCAAACAATAGCGTTTCATTGTTGTATACAAATACGAGCTTCGCAGTTTAAGATTTATAACTTAAGCCCTTTTAAATAAAATTTGTTTACTGTTAGTAGACACTGCATTATTTTGATAACATGCAAGATTATTTTGATACACTCGATAAGACGGCAAAAAGCAGATATGGAAAAAAACTGAATATATTGGGAAGCAGGATTCGTACACTACAAAATCGCCGGTGGAAAATGGCTTCAGGACCCCCATTTCTATCCATCATTTACGTATGCAGATCTGATAAATTACCTGATTTTTAGCCAAGCCCTTTTTATACGCTGAAGGACTTCCAGAATTGTAAAAGTTTGGATGCATATGGCCGTTTTGTGTGTGGTTGGGTTAGGAATTTTGGTGTTTACATCCATGATTCAGTCCATGTGATACATGCAAGGGTGATGCATTCACGACGGCTTAATAACATCACTTTATTCGTGGATTATTTTCGATAAAGCTGGTAAAGTTCTTTGTGCCCATTGTAACTGTAAAGCAGGACTTGGCGAATCATTTTCTTATGTGGCATCCACGTTATTTTATATTGAAGCCAGTGTAAGGTTACGGGAAAGCAGCACTGTGAAACAGGAACCAGCCTACTGAATGTTGCCTGCATCACGAACTTCTGTTGACTATGCACCACTTAAAAACATTAACTTCACTACATCAAGAACTTAAAAAAAAAAAAAAAGCTGGTGAGCAAGAAAAAAGTATCAACTGCTGTCCAGTCACTTGACACACGTTTTAATGTGGAGAATGAAAAATCCTCAGAGTACTTTGCCCAAAGACTGTGTACCAGAACTGACGACTGATCCATCAATTCTGGTGCTACACTTGACAAATCAGATGAAGATCCAGCACTATATTGTATTTGCGACGATTCAATGATCGCATGCGATTCAGGAGACATGTCCCCACAAGCCATTTGAATGGTTTCATTTTTCTCGTATGAAATTAAAGAAAGCACCAACTGGAGAGTGGTATTGTATTGGCTATAGGAAGGGAGTGGCAGTGAAGAAAGTGAAATGTTTTAATAAAACTAAAAGAAAATAACTTTTCAAATACAAACTACTGTACACATTTACAGGTATTTATTATCACTGCTGATGGATTTATGAACATTGAATTTAATTATAAAACTATGTGAACTATACATGTACTTATTATAAATTATGACACTCACCAAAGAACTCACCAAAAAAATACGTCTGCAGTTTTCTTATCAATACTAATTGATATGAAACCAAAGCTGCACTGATGAGCCCTGGGAGGGCGAAACGTGTACACAGTCAAAAAATGGGGGGAAAATTACAGGCCTCAATATTGCAAGTTAAATTCAGTTATGATGATTATAATTTAACAACACTTTTTTAGTGATTAGTTATTTTGTCAGCACCTATATAGGTGTCATTACTTTGTTACATAGGGTCTGGGACGTAGTCCAGTGGTAAACTGCTTGTCTGGTGTGGGATCGATCCCCGTCTGTGGGCACATTGGGCTATTCCGTGTTCCAGCCAGTGCACCACGGCTGGTATATCAAAGGATGTGGTATGTGCTACCCTGTCTCTGGGATGGTGCATATAAAATATTCCTTGCCAGTGATAGAAATAAGCACAATGTTTCACTAGTCCACAGGACAAGTACATCTAGAAATATACTTGTCCACCAATATTGTCACCTGTCCAAATAACTGGTTTGTTTAATTCAAATACATGGACATTGGTTTGATTCGAAATGAAGATGCATTGAACAATACACAGAGGTACATTTTTGTAACGGCACAACACACACACAATTTTATCAAAAACTGGGTTTGAACTGTCAGTTTTTGTTATAAGATAATCAATAGGACATGTCCTAGGTCCGATTGGTTTATAGCTGAAACTTAAGCCAATCTGAAAAGTTTGGGCCAAAGCCTCCTTCGTCTTTCACTTTTTTCTTTAGTTTCTTCACCCTGGTGCGTGATAATGCTAGGAAGCCCCCCCCCCCCTCCACCACCCCTCCACCCCCCCCCCCCCCCCCCCCACCCCCCACCCCCCAAAAGTTCCTTTATTGTCTCTTCCGTAGCGGGCATTACAACTGACAATGCCACAAGTAGTCGGCATTATGTTGGTTCAGGACGAATGAAATCTAACAAAAAGATTCGACAAGTAGGCCTAGCTATTATTAGGTGTTGATGCCTTCCAACATGGCCGACCGCTATGCATCGTGGGTAATCTAGAATGACGGTAACCCTCTATATGCCCAATATCTCTGCAATCTATTTTGGAACCCCCCTTTTCAAAATCCTATGTACGCCCATGCATTTACAGCAGTTAACGGTCAAGATGCCTACAAAATGTTTTGCAGTTGGCTGCATAGATTATAATATGATGTTAAAAAAAATATTGTTTTATAAATTTCGAAAAGATGAGACCAGGCGCCGCTTATGGGTAGATTCACTAAAACGTGACAAACCTGACGGAACGGCATGGCTTCCCACACAGAATGTGACTATGTTGAGTTTAATGTTGTTGCTAACCGACGTTAATAGCAACCAAAATGGTTAAAGCATGTGCAATGATAAAATTTCCACATTATACTATAAATAAAATACACAATTCCATCGACATCCATGAAAAAAAGAAACGGATGCATCCAGTTCTTGAATAAAGAGTATACTCGTTTTATCATCAAATTTGTGTGGTCTTCATTTTTCATTTAATCTAATTTTATAGTAATTTTATACTTGTATTTATTTTGCCATACTTCGGCTACTACATCTTATTTATTTATTTTAAAATTTTAAAATAAAAGTATACTAATATACAGTGCTGTCCGGTGTATCGGCGCACCTAAGCATTCAAAGACCATTTTCTATGTGAACACTGTGAAATACCAATCTGATTAAAATTAGCTCTACTGCCCAGAGCAAGTTCCTAAAGGACTCAATGCATAGGTGTAAGGCCACTACACCCTCTTCTCTTTCCCTAACCACTAACAAAGTAACACCTATCCCACTGTCCTGGACAGACAGCCCAGATAGCTGAGGTGTGTGCCCAAGACAGCGTGCTTGAACTGTAATTGGATATAAGCACGGAAATAAGTTGAAATACATACATATATATAAGTAAACACTTATGTTGTTTTTTAATGACACCACTAGTGCACATTGATCTGTTGGATGCCAAACATTTGGTAATTCTGACATATAGTCTTAGAGAGGAAACCCACTGTATTTTTTTCAATATTAGTAGGTAATCTTTTATATGCACCATACCACGGCTTTTGATATACATGTACCAGTTGTGGTGCACTGGCTGTAATAAGAATTTGCACAATGGTCCAATCAAAATGGATTGATCCTAGACAGACCACGTTTTACCACTAGGCTATGTCCTGCCCCTCCAATTTATGTAGACACTGAAAATTAAATATGAATATGAATTATTCATCAACTATCTAACTGATCAGGATAGATTTACATTTTATTACATATGTGCATTTACATTTCCACTGAAATTATATTATTAATGTTTAAGTAGATGTGAATAATTTTACTGTACTGTACAAAATGACGAATCTTGCAATAATAGTGGTCATCTGTTCTGTTATAAAGAGCCCAGGACAGGTGTGCGCTGAAACAGCTTGCTCTGAATGTGCATGTTAATCCCTATGCCATACCAAAGAAAGAAATGTTTTGTTTAACGACGCACTCAACACATTTTCTTTTACGTTTATATGACGTCAGACATATGGTTACGGACCACACAGATATTGAGAGAGGAAACCCGCTGTCGCCACTTCATGGGCTACTCTTTTCGATTAGGAGCAAGGGATCTTTTATATGCACCATCCCACAGACAGGGTAGTACATACCACGGCCTTTTATATACCAGTCGTAGTGCACTGGCTGGAATGAGAAACAGGGAAAATGCATCTTATTTGTTTAGAAAGTAAAGATGCTAGATGCCACTAAAAGAAAAAAGCTAACGTTATTACACATTTCATAAAATGAACATGTAATATGGATGTTTTCATTCATCCACTTGTCATCTCTAGATGTGCATACATGTTGCCAATTCCGTGGTCAAGTAAACCAATAGGTAATTTTTAGAAAGTCATTCAAGTGAGACAAGTTTGGTATCATTTGAAAGGTTATTATCTCTAGTGTCAAATAATACATTCATCCTTTTTCAAATAAAAATCTTTATACAGGAATAATCCCAGACATGTCCTTTGTTACTTGACATAATATATAAAAGACAAATTTATATTTCAAGCAGACTTTTGTCCATAATATTTACATATGTCACTCGTTGCTAACTGGTTATAAAATGTTACTAACTGAGATGCAATGTTAATTTTCCATGGTTGATTAAAAGATATAAAAACAAATACTAAATATGTAACAATTGCCATGCTACTGTGGTGCTGTTATTGTGACATACGGATGGAATAAAGTTTATATATAACTATTGTGCCCTAGTTGGTTCTTACAATTTGTAACAATAAAATGTTGTGAAACCTTTTGTACCTTTTTGTAATGCTTGGCTGAAGTGTCCGAAATGTACATCCGACCCCACGGAATTGCCCATGTATATTCTAGTGACCACATTTACGGGCCAGTATCGAATTGTAGCTTACTTTTAAAAAACACACCCACACACACACAAAAACCCAGTTATATAATAATCATGGGCAGTGATAGGTATGAAAACTTCATTACAAAAGTTTGCTTTGTTTAACACCACTAAAGTACATTGATTCATCATCGGCTACTGGATGTCAAACATTTTGTAATTCTTACACAGAGAAAACCCACTTCATTTTGTTCTAATGCAGCAAGGGATCTTTTATATGCACTTTCCACAGACAGTCTTAATTAGACCAGTTGTAGTTCACCGATTGGAATGAGAAAAAAATCCAATCTGAAAACAAAAAAAGTTAATGGATTTGCTCTTTTAATGATTAAAAATGTGTGTTACTTATAGTTTATGTAAATATCGAGGAGGTAATGTGGGACATTTGAAAAATTAATATTCTTTTTTCGTTTTGAAAATGTAGGAACTGTGAAAGGGCTCGCACATCGAAAGCTTGGAAGCAATAATTGTAACTTGCATTCACTGCAAGGTCACATGTTATACAGCTTTATGACAGACCTTCCACAACTATTAAATTTACAGGAGTTAACACACACCATTGTATTATGGAAAATAATTGTTGATGTTTTTCTTGATTTAAATTACAATGAACATATCTGTTCCATTTTGTCACAAATTGTGTGCTATTTGCAATCACACAAATCACTCCCTTCCATTACAGAAATCATTGACACATTCATTCACCCTGTGTTTGGATGCGATCATAATGAAAACTGGTTAAACAAAAGTGTCAACTTTGATAAATATTATGCTGCATATCACGAATTTTTATTAGACTGTTTAGAATAAAATAAGCACGGATATTCAGGGCTGTCCAGAAGTACTCATCTGCTCGCCCCACACAAGTAAAAATGTGCTTGGACGGGTAAAATTTACACTTCAATTGTCTGCGGGGCAAATGTTTGTCTAGCTGTCTTACCGTCAGACTACTCGGGCTACTGGGCCAGTCAACAACTTGCCCAGTCCTGCTTCTGTTCAAACCTAATTCTCATTTTTCAGTCAATTCAGTATGATTTTAATAGTTCATATTAATTTTTAGTGCGCGTTTGTTCAACTCTTTATAATTTTTATAATAAAACATTAAATTTCAGTTGAGCATGATGGCGGCAATATCAAAGTATGAATTGACCTGGAGTCTCTGTGTCAGACTCACATCGAGAACGCCAAACACCAGAATTTCTGAGGAAAACAGGATACACTCCCCATGAAAATTTGGAAAATTAACTTTTCAGAAATGCAATGTCCTTCATTCTACACGTGAAATTCATTATAAATATAAAAGGGGTATATATATTTTTTCTTAATACTAAAAAAATAGAAATTCCTTTGGTACACTCGACCATTGGGACCCCCCTCCCCAAATAAAGAAACAAACGGAAAACTCCGAAATTAGTATTATTCACTGTGAAATCATTAACTCAAAGTAGCATATTTAAGATGATCATTCTGAAATAAAGGATTAAAGTTTTTTGTGGGTTTTTTTAATTCACAAACTCATTTCCAAGTTTTGCATTTACATTCACGAATTATGTTAAATAAACATATTCAGTAATACAGGGTTTACAAGTGCTTTGTATCATGTGAAATTGTTTGACACATACAGTTTAAATTTTGAATTAAAATGCTTGCATTTTGGGACGAGTTAATTATTTTGTTGGCAAGTGAAATTTGAGAGTTACTTGCCCAGTGGGCAACTGAAAATTTTAGGATATGGCCAGCCCTGATATTTTACAGGAACAAGGCTTTTCTGATGAACAGTTTGTTGTTACATAATGGTATAAAATTACATATTGAATGCTGCATAAATGAATTAATCATTGCATTGTACCACAAAAGCAGAACTTTAGCACCTGGCAATTCTCAGTCAAAGCTTCTTTTGTGGATATCAAGTATCGTTAACATGGAAAAAGAAAATATTAATATCACTGCTTGTAAATGCAAAGTTCAAAGACTAATAAAAAAATGTTTAAATTGTCGAGGCCACATTAAAAGTGAAATTCTTAAGCAGAAATTTGAAATTCCCTTAAGTATAAGCACCCCAAAAGTAAAAATAGCTAAAAAGGAATTTCATATTGCAGATATTCTTGCCACTGAAAATGAAACTGCTCTTGTACAGACAAAGTGTAGTCTTAAAGGCATGAAATCTGTTATGAAGTGCAATAAAGACAAAACTAAAGTAATGAAAAGGAAACTGACAAGAAAACATGAGCGAATGCAAAACATCAAGTCTAAATATGTAACCAAATGTTTAGACTACAAAATAAATGAAAAATCATTAAAACTTACTGTAAAGCATTTACAGAACATTATCATGAAAGAAAGAACCAAAACAAGACAAATGCATAGCAAATTGAAAAAGATGCAGCAATGTTTATAGGAAAAGACAACTGAAGCATTTACATTGTCAGTCAAACTTAGTAAAGTAATTACATTGCTTGATGACTGTCAAAGTTCTGTAAAAGAGGCACTGGAATCAAAATATAATTGTGTAAAACAAATAATACAATTGAAAGAAGAAAATGAACATTTCCACAGCCTTGTAAATGATGGCAATGCAGTTGAAACATATGACAATGACAACAACTGTTTTAATTCAGAACTTGTCCAATGTGTAATGAACTTGACTGATGGCAATGCAGTTGAAACATATGACAATGACAACAACTGTTTTAATTCAGAACTTGTCCAATGTGTAATGAACTTGACTGATTGCAATGTAGCTGCTAACAAGGTTAGTAAAGTAATTTCTCACGTATGCAAATTATGCGAAAAACAACCAACAAAATTACATTCAGAATGGACAGTAAATAGAATTAATTTGAGGAAAGTTAGTTTATCCAGAAAGCAACTTAAAGAAGCTGCCTCAAAAGAAAATTTAACTTTATATACTGATGAGACCAGCAAGTCTGACCGAACTATTGAGGTGTATGCTGCATCGGATACAACCCAAAGTTACATGCTGGGGCTAAGAGAAATGGCCAACAAAAGTTCAAGTACAGTTTTGGATACATTCAAAGAAATTATCAGTGATATTAATGAAGCATGCCATGAATCATCTACAGGCATGGGAAATAAATTACTGTCATGTATTAAAAATACAATGAGTGACAGAGCAACAACAGAAAAGAAATTTCACGAGCTACTGGAAAATTACAGAAGAGAAATATTGCCAAAAGTGAAGGATTCATGGGGCAATATAGAGGTCTATGACCAGGCATCTTCATAAATCAAGGCTAATATTCGTTCCTCGTATTATGCCTTGATACATGTTGTCAAGAAATCGTGCCACAAAATGCTTAAATTTCATTGGATGCGATGAGATCTGATTGCAACGAATTGCAACGCTCCTTATAGATTCCCTTGTTATTGTAAACAAAGATGGCAGCTACCTGTCTTCGTACCGACAAAAACATCCTTTCCATCATATACAGCTTTGATTGATTTCACCTGATTGTTTGTTAGTTTATAAATTTTAAATCTTGTGCATATATCGTCATAAACGGACTCCATGTTGGCGGGCGAACACTGATATTGCTTTCAAGATTGTCACGTTACCGATGCTGTGATTGGTCAGCGATGTCATCGTGTAAGGGACATAATCGGTGTTACAAATTTTCTTCCAATAGAGGGCGCTAGTAGTGGATATCAGTAATCTTGACTACATGTATCAAGGCTGAATACGAGGAACGAATATTAGCCTTGATTTATGAAGATGATGACCAGGTGGCATGTTCAACAATGAACAATTTCTTTTGCGGCTTGCACTTATTAGTTGGCTGTGCTGATGTGTGTGCAACAGCAATGAAAAAAATTGAAACTTTTAATATAATATCCATTAATACCACTGATAATGAAACAAATGAACAGCAGATTGATGGAGGGGATGAACTAGGCATACACATCATCAAAGGAAATGAAAGTGGTGCAGCTCAACTAATAAGATGCTGTAGTATAAAGCCTTCACTCGTGGTGCTGATGAAAAATGTGGTGTTCATGGAGCCTGGAAGTTGTACCGTGACATACAAAAACATAAAGTATTATTTCAACCTTTTAAGCACAATCGTTTCAACATAATATTCATGCTTGGTGGAGTAGTTTACTTCCACAGAGAAAGAATTTTGACTTTCCTTGAAAATTTCCATGGAGTTACGAATGGCTTATTGCAACAGATTGTATTGGGTTTAAAAAACTATACTTTTGTCGCTGGATGCAGAGCGTTCGGGCTCAGTTCCAAACAAATAACCTCACCACTATGGCGCCTTATTGAAGGCAAAATACATATTTTGAAAATGAACAAACAATATCTGGATTTATGCAAATGTCTTGAAAATTTGCAAATTGTTACATACACTGAAAGGTTTGTAGCAGGAGATAACACTCCATTCGACACTGTTGTTGAAAATGATGACATAGTTCATAAGGAATTGGTGAAGTCAGGTTCAAGTGACAGCCTTACTGAAAGAAAGAAAGAAAGAAGTGTTTTATTTAACGACGCACTCAACACATTTTATTTACAGTTATATGGCGTCAGACATATGGTTCAGGACCACACAGATTTTGAGAGGAAACCCGCTGTCGCCACTACATGGGCTACTCTTTCCGATTAGCAGCAAGGGATCTTTTATTTGTGCTTCCCACAGGCAGAATAGCACAAACCATGGCCTTTGTTGAACCAGTTATGGATCACTGGTTGGTGCAAGTGGTTTACACCTACCCACTGAGCCTTACGGAGCACTCACTCAGGGTTTGGAGTCGGTATCTGGATTACAAAACCCATGCCTCGACTGGGATCCGAACCCAGTACCTACCAGCCTGTAGACAGGTGGTCTAACCAAGACGCCACCGAGGCCGGTGACAGCCTTACTGCTGCTGTCATTCAAGTGTTATGCAAAAGCATGTTAACACTTTTACAAAGACAACTTGTAGACCAGCTTCCTGGTAGGAAATATGCCCAATTTTCTGCAGAATTACAACGGGAAACTGCATCAGTTACCCGAGTTCTTTTTTGGACAAGTTGATTTTCTTCTGAGATACAGACCAAATGCTTTGATACTTTGCAATGAAGCATTTTTAATGTTTTCACGTAACAAGACTGGGCAATGGTTACAGAGTTTGCCACAGGTTGAGTGTGATAGTTTAATCAACGACTCCAGAAAACATGGTCAGGAAATTAAAAAAGAATTTAATAAAAGGTTGTTGAACATAAAAATTGCCCGTCAGGAAGCACTTATGCAGAAAGAAGAAATAATCAAAATGAAAAAAGAGAAGAAACTTGGAGAAAAAGAAAACTGACAAATCTGATTTCATTTTATGGACTTTGGCAGTCTGATAGCAATGTTATAAACAAGTTGGCAGAGATAAGTACTACTACTGAAAAAAAGAAAGCACTTAAAGTGCAGCTGAATTTTAGAAAAAAGGTATTGCTTCAGAAGTCAACACAGCCTGATGCCTTTTCATTTAGTGGCAAAGATTAGAATGGTAAGCCAAGGCAGTTTTCCTTAAAAAAAACCTCGAAACAAACCTACGTGCTCTCATTAGTGAAGCATTTAAAAGGCTAAATCAAAGAGAAACATTTGTCTGATAAACCTTTACTTGAAGACAGACGAAATGAGCACACATTTTCTGATGGAAGAAAGTATATTGGAAAAGTTATATCTGTTGTACTTGGTTACCCCAGTTGGTACAATGTAAAATATGATGACTTTGAAAGCCTCTATGTATATGACCTTTTAACAGACTATGCATGTGGTGACTTGCACTTAATTACCTGATTTTTTTTTTATATTGAATATCCATTATATTGTAGTGTTTTCCCTAGCTTGTTTTAGCATGGTGCAGCACCATGCCTCAATAGTCTAACACCATCTTGCCTTAATCAGCACTATACTGTCCTGAGATTAAACAAGCCTTTTTCAGTAATTAATTCTAAAATTGCCTTTATAAAACACCCAAAAAGGTATTATTAATTAATAAAATATGCCTTTTATATCTTTTGCCATTCATTTATTAAAGCACATAAATTACATTAATGTTTATTTCAATTAATTTTTGTGTAGTTTTAATGAACGACAAGTGCCCTGAAAATGGTGAAAATGCCCCAAAAGTGTTTGGTCTACCATGCCTTGCCATATTTCTAGGGAAATCACTATATTGTGTATACATATACCATAGCTAGGTCTGTGTCCTGGAAATTATACAAGAGGACTATAGACTATGGCTGGGGGGCAGTTGAATCATATCCTCAGGAATTAATGGCTTTAGATGTTAATTAAGTATGATGAACACTGTGAAAGGAGCCACTGTAGATCCAGGCCCATTAAAGTGTTACTTTATCATTACTGAAAGAAACATTGTCAGGGGTCGAATTTTACGCTATTCCGCAAATAGTAAATTTCGAAACGGAATAGTAAGTAAAACAATTCTTCCAATATTCCGTCATGAAAGTGAAACTAAAGCATGGAATACTGAAAATCGCCTGCGACTATTCCGCTTGCGCTTTTTCTTCAGCTACAGTTTTCTGCAGAACAAATCCTCACGTAGTTCACTATCCTCAGACCTTTCTCATGCACTTACTGGTACAAAATAAACGTCTATTTGATCGACACTAATGTTTGGATTGAATTCGTTTGTAATTCCAACTAGTACGCAGTAATGCATAGACTGGTATATAAACAATTGTTCGTTACACATTGTTGTACAGGGCGACGTAGCACAGTCAGGAAAACTAGTGGTACATTAATAATAGAAGGGATAGTACATTTGTAGATGGAATAGTGTTTTTTGAAATTCACTATTCCTTTGGGATAGTGGTAAACAAATTAAATTTCAACCCCTGATTGTATGCTATTTATTCAAATAGTACTTGATTAACCATGATTGATATTAATACTCATTATGTGAGAATAAAAATCATTTACAAATGTAAGTCTTTGCATTAATGGGCATTGCAGTGATAGGGATTTAAATTATGTTATGGATATATACATGTTTATTGAAAGAAAGAAATGTTTTATTTAACGACGCACTCAACACATTTTATTTACGGTTATATGGCATCAGACATATGGTTAAGGACCACACAGATTTTGAGAGGAAACCCGCTGTCGCCACTACATGGGCTGCTCTTCGGATTAGCAGCAAGGGATCTTTTATTTGTGCTTCCCACAGGCAGGATAGCACAAACCATGGCCTTTGTTGAACCAGTTATGGATCACTGGTCGGTGCAAGTGGTTTACACCTACCCATTGAGCCTTGCGGAGCACTCACTCAGGGTTTGGATGTATGTTTACTGTATTAACTTTGCTGAACACTTTGGGAAAGGAGCCACTGCGGATCCAAACCCATAGAAGTGTTGGTTTATCATCACTGAAAGAACAAACATTATACGTTATTTATCAAAATGTGACATTTATTAGCCATGATTGACATTAATATTCATTAACTTATGAAATAATTTCCAAAGTTTCTGCTGTTCATGAATGGGCTTTGCAATGAAACAGCATTAATTGTTGTTAAGTTATGTTATTACATATAGCTTCAGTGAAAATATTGGGAAAGGAGCCACTGTGTATCCAAATCCATAAAAGTATTGATTTTCCATCACTGAATGAAAGATGAAAAATATGCCTTTTTCTCCCTCTGTCTCTCTCTCTCTTCTTTTACACACATCTTACATTTATTACCTTTAATTGCAACTGATACTCATTAACTAACAGAAATTAATTTTAAAAAATTGTTCCTTTCCATGATCTAATATGATAAATGTGATCCATTTACAATAATACATTTCAAAGTACCATTAAAATATTTAACAACATCATCAGTAATCAGGGATGCCTGTTGCCAAATATGCCTTATAAGTTGTACATATTGTTATAACAAGTATAAAATGTAAAATTTTAGATTGTTCATAGCATAGTCAAATTCTGTTATAAATTATTATTCAGTGACAACTAATGACAACTTTGCAGTAGCATTGCAATGTCATAATTTGTTACTTAAATTTATAGTTGAATGTTCATACTGTGTTAATTACTACATTTCTGTTTAGAAACAGAAATATGGGAATCACTCCAATTTTCTGATTCAAATTGTTATAAATTAATATAATATAATATAATATAATATAATATAATATAATATAATATATAATTGGACATATAACACTCATACGAACTGCCAGCACATGCTGTATTGCTATTAAAACTTACCTTGAATTGTTATTGTTCATCTTCATTGTTTTCATTTACTACAAGAATGAATTATAATGCTTACAAACTTTAATTTCCCCCTAATGTAACTGTTTCTTTCCATATGTAAGAAAGCCACAATTACCTATGTTATGTATGTACATGTGTACTGAGAAATAAATAGTGCAGAAAATACTTGACTGGGTGACAGTGCCTGTCAAAAGTGCTAACGGTCTACATTTGCATTGATAATGAAATGGGCAACATTTCATATATTGTGTGAATTACCACAAACTTGTATTAGTTAATTTCAAAACTTGTAAACATTCACCATGTAATAGATTGACAGTTTACATGAATTTAAACTGATGTGCGAAATGAACAATGCTGTGGATAAAGTATTTCATTAATTCCTTTACAATATTGGGGCCAATGCAGTGTAATAATGAAAGCGTAAATGTTGATTAAAAAAAATAGTGATTACTGCCAGTTCATCTTTAACATCAAATTATTTTCTGGTGCTATCAGTTTTTTCAAACAAATAATAATGCATAACTTTCACAATTCCCATGTGTTAGAATACAGGAAAATGTAACCTACTTAAATAGTGGTGAGTTGACATAATTAATGTTTCATCTATATTTCAGTTTTCTGTTGCCAGAGTTCATTTTAGTTCAATTTAATATTTATGAAGACACAATCATTGTCCAAGTTTCAAATGTGATTCATAATTGTTTAGAATTTGTTGTAAGTTTAAAATTTATGTCAGCTGGGAATCAAATCATTCAATTTATTTGCAAATTATTTATGTATGTAATTGATGTTATGCAATTACCAAAATATTGTGTTCTATTTTTTTATTTACTGTAATTTTGCAAATTCATTAATTTTTTTATCTATGAGTAAAAACAACTAAAATTCAACAAATACATCAAAAAGACTATCACGCATTTGGGACGTCGATGGTATATATATATATATATATATATATATATATATATATATATACGTGTATATATACATATACACATACACATACACATACACATACACATATATATATATATATATATATATATATATATATATATATATATATATATACATATATACATATATATATATATATATATATATACAGTAGAATCTCATTGGCTATATATATACACATATATACACATATATATACATACATATATATATATATATATATATATATATATATATATATATTGACATACACATACACACACACACACATATATATATATATATATATATATATATATATATATATATATATATATATATATATATATATATATATACATATATATATACAGTAGAATCTCATTGGCTATATATATACACATATATACACATATATACACATATATATACATATATATACATGGATCATATGCCGGCTTATCATGTTGTTTATTTGAATGAATGAATGAATGAATGAATGTTTAACGACACCCCAGCACGAAAAATACATCGGCTATTGGGTGTTGTTTATTTAGCACCTATCGGTAATTATGTTTCTAGTACAGACAATTTTACTACGATAATCGTTAGCTGATTGAACTTTGCCTGTAACACCAATCAATTGGTGAGCCTAGCCAGGCCTCGCCGGTTTACTTTAATCATTTTAATTGCTACTCTACGCCTGAGCGTCGGCATATTCTGTTTTTAACTTGAAATACAGGAGAGATCAATGTAATGTAGTGATTGCAACAATAACAGGTAAAGGCCCTCCGCCTGTGCTTCATGCATTCATTTTTTTCTCAACGTTGTCAATATGTCGCAAAAGATTCTACAACAGCATAGTAAAGAACTATTTTTTTAATAAATAAATATTTATAAAAATGAATGAATGAATGAATGTTTAACGACACCCTAGCACGAAAAATACATCGGCAATTGGGTGTCAAACTATGGTAAATGCAAAAACAATTGTTTTATGATCAACATCAATATAAAAATTCAACAGTTAAATAAAAACACAGTGTAAAGGACTGTGTAAAAATACAAATATCACAGACAGACTTAATTAAAATTTAAAATAAAATTCAGTATCTCGTAAAAACTGCAATAAAAGTTCTGGATGGAATCGAAATAATTCCATCACATTTCTTTGTCCAAATATATCTTTTCAAATTGCTGACAACTGTTTACAGTCCACCAAAATGTGTCGCACAGTCAGAAGACACTGACAGTGCTCACAATGAGGTGGAGGATCTTTCTTCAAGATAAATGAATGGGTTAAGTAAGTGTGGCCGATGCGGGCACGACACAAGACTAGTTCATCCTTCCTGCACTGTCTATAGGAGGACTGCCACTCTCCCAAGACTGGCTTGATAGCATGAAGCTTGTTCGCAACCTCACCGTCCCAATCACGTTGCCAAGTCGAAAAGATAAATTGGTTGATACAATATTTAAAATCAGTATAAGGTACACCAACCCTGGCATGAGGCAAATCGAAAGCAGACTTGGCAGCTGAATCTGTGTTTTCATTACCCCTGATGCCAACATGGCTGGGTACCCAACAAAATACAATGTATTTATTGGCAATAGATAAAAAGACACACTTTCGTATCACCATCCCAATTAAGGGATGGTCCAGCTTCATATTACGTAAAGCCTGGAGACACGAAAGTGAGTCAGTAAAAATAATAAATCTGGATGCTATGGAATCTTTAATTTCTTCTAAGGCTTTAATGACTGCCCAAACTTCAGCACTAAAGATAGATGCCGAGTCAGGCAGTTGCATGGAAAATATTGTGTCTGATGGAAAAACTGTAGCACAACCCACAGAATTCCCATCCCGTGATCCATCTGTATACACAGGAATGTAATCACGGTACTTGTCCTGAATTTCCATGAAAAACTGTTTAAAAACAACAGCATCTGTACGATCTTTCTTTAGATGCGAAAGATCAAACACAATTTTAGGTGGTGTAATACACCAGGGTGGTAGAACAAAATATGAAGGAGTTTCCAAAGTGTCAGTTAAATCAATGTTGGAAAGCGACAAAAAACGCTTAATGCGAAGACCAAATGTACGAATAGCATTTAGCCTTGCATCAAACAACTTCATATATTTGTTGTCAAACACCGCATCATGAGCTGGATGTGTTGGTAAAGATTTAATCTTGGCAGCATACTGCAGAGACAGCTTGGCACGTCTAGCACCCAAACAAGGTTCGTGTGCATCAACGTACAAGCTCTCTACAGGAGATGTTCTAAATGCAACAAGACAAAGCCTAAGTCCCTGATTGTGTATAGGATCTAGCATCTGCAAGTAAGACTTGCGTGCTGACCCATACACAATGCATCCATAATCAAGTTTAGACCTCACAAGAGATCTATACAGACAGAGCATAACCTTGCGGTCTGCTCCCCATTCCGTATTACCAATAACTTTTAAAATATTGAGAGCTTTCAAGCCCTTCTTTTTAACATATTTGAGATGGAGCACAAAAGATAGCTTCCTGTCATATATAACCCCTAGAAATTTAGTCTCCTCCACAACCGGAATTGAATTTTTGTCCAAAAACAACTGTGGATTTAAGTGGAGACCTCTTTTCTGGCAGATATACATACAAACCGTTTTTGCCTTTGAGAATCTAAAGCCATTGTCAGTTGCCCATTGATGAAGTTTATTCAAACAAAGCTGCAACTTACGTTCAATGATACTCATATTGGACGATCTATAGCAAATCTGAAAATCATCGACATATAACGAGCAATCCACACCAGGAGTTAAACACTGGGTGATGCTGTTAATTTTCACAGAAAATAGAGTTACAGACAGGATGCTACCTTGAGGCACACCCATCTCCTGCGGGTGAATGTCAGACAAAGTCGACCCTACCCGCACTTTAAAAGATCTATCTTTTAAAAATTGAGACATAAAAACAGGAAGTCGACCTCTAAGGCCCATGCCATGGAGGTCTTTTAAAATCCCATACTTCCACGTGGTATCATAAGCTTTCTCCAAATCAAAAAACACTGAAACCAAGTGCTGATTATGGATGAAAGCTTCCCTACAAAACGTTTCAAATCTAACAAGATGATCAACCGTGCTACGTCTAGATGTGAACCCACATTGCACGTTAGTAAGCAATTTGTGGGATTCAAGATACCAGACAAGTCTACGATTGATCATTCGTTCCATGGTTTTACAAATGCAACTTGTCAAAGCGATGGGGCAATAGTTAGTAGGATTGGTTGGATCCTTACCTGGCTTGGGAATAGGAATGATAATAGCTTTCTTCCAATCAGAAGGAAAATCTCCAGAAATCCAGATGTTATTAAAAATATTCAAAAGAACCATCAAAGATGATTCAGGTAAATGCTTTAATAACTGATAATGAATTTCATCTGGCCCTACTGAAGTATCGTGGGCTCTACAAAGAGCATCCTGCAATTCCTCCATAGAGAAACACCTGTTGTACACTTCAGCATTTTCAGATGAAAAATTAATGGACTGCTTTTCAGCTTTAGTTCTAACAGATGAAAAAGCATCTGTACTGAAAGCAGAAGATGAGTTATGAGAAAAGTTGTCTGCCAATGCATTCGCAATGTCACGATGAGACGTGACATCCGTGTCATTGACAGACAAATGATGAACTGTATTACTGGATTCTTTACCTTTGATTTTACGGATCCT
The DNA here is from genome assembly GCF_016097555.1 of Gigantopelta aegis. Classification (NCBI taxonomy): domain Eukaryota; kingdom Metazoa; phylum Mollusca; class Gastropoda; order Neomphalida; family Peltospiridae; genus Gigantopelta; species Gigantopelta aegis. Next base: position 16,498,151 of record NC_054708.1, on the reverse strand, counting down.
ATTCCAGACAGATTTTACTGATGATTGTGAATTCAACTTGGAGACAAAAGTTCTCCAAGATGATTTCTTACTCTGTCTAATCTCTCTGCGAGCCTTAGCCCTAGCAATACGAAATGCATCCAGGTTGTCTGCTGTAGGTTCACGTTTGAACCGCTCAAGCAACCTGTTTCGCTCTTTGAATGCATCTTTGCACGTATCATTAAACCATGGTTTATTGAAACGCTTTGGTACTGCCGAAGTCTTAGGAATAGTTTCATCTGCAATGTCCTTCAAGATGGAAGTGAACAAAGACATGGGATCATCAGCATCAGTAATGGCAAATTGTTGCAGACGAGTGCTGCACAGATGCTGAAACTGACCCCAATTTGTCCTCGCCAATTTCCATCTTTGAGCTGTGATTTGGAAGAAGTTTGATGTGAATGGTCCATCTCAGTCACATCCATATCCAAAGGATCAAATGGATTACTGACGGGAACCGAACGTTGCTCAATCTTCTTTAAGCATCCCGAAGAGCAATCCTTCTTATGACCTTTAGTGCCTTTTCCTGGCAAAGGTGTACTGGGACCTGGCTCCCCAGCACTTGAACCGTGTGATGGATTCATAGAACCCGAAGACACCTGGGTCATTTTACTAACTACTTTTTGAGTAGCTTTAGTTGCCTGTCTCTGAGCTTTCTCAATGTCGGAAACCTTCTTATATCTATCTTCACCATTAGGCCAAGTTAGGTCTGTCTGAACAGAAACATTGTTTGTAGAGACTTTGACAGCAGCGGCATAAGATTTACCTGCTGCAACAGGTGTCGTGGTCTCTACAAGCTGTCTGGCTTCTGGAAAGGACAGATGCTTTTCAACTTTTACCATTTGGACCTGTTTCTCAAACTTCCACTTCGGGCACTCTCGCAAGTACGCGAAGTGTTTTCCCTTGCAATTGGTGCATACCATATCATTTTGATATGATTTACTGCTGTGATCATACTGACCACAACGAGCACATGTCAATTTGCTACGGCATGCATTTTGTCCGTGTCCAAACTTTTGGCATTTAAAACACCGCAAGGGGTTTGGAATAAATGGAACAACTGGTATGTTTAAATAACCGGCCTTGATCGACTGAGGAAGTAATGGTGTGTTGAATTGAAGGATCAAAGTATTCGTCGAAACTAGTTCATTATTTCGACGAATCTTTATCCGCTTGATGGAAACAACACCTTGAGAGGAGAGATTCTCACAAATCTCTTCCTCACAAACTCCCTCTAAATCTCGAGATCTAATCACTCCCTTAGATGAATTAAGGGAGGAATGTGGTGTGACATTAATAGCAATGTTGCACAGAAGTTTAGATCGAAGAAGGTTTCTGGAATGGCTCGCGGTGGCACATTCTATCAACAGAGATCCATTGCGCAATTTTTTGACACTCTTTGGCTCTCCAGCCAAGCCTTCAAGCCCTTTCTGAATTGCAAACGGAGACAGCTTGCGTAAGGCCCCATCATCGGATGACCCGACAACGAGAAATCGTTTTAGATTTCTTTTTATTGATGAAAGTCATGGACTCTTCGTCTGACGTTGAAGAGTCCGAAACCTCGGTATGGACCCTTTTCAGGGTCCCATCAATGTTGTCAGTTTTAAATAAGTCCATAATTTAAATTTATATGATTCTTCAACCATGCCCCCACCCACCACGGAGTCCAACAAAGGGATATGATGCTGCGGATAACCTGCAGACACTCATACCAGGGGTACATGGTTGATATACTCAGGCAATAAAATTAAAATAAATAAATCACCTGATTGACCCTAGCCACCGCCCCAAGAGCTACAAGTACACATAGTCATTAAAAACAATGTTTGTTCTTGGCAAATATAACAAAAGAAAAATTGTTTGCTCTTTAGCTTGGCATGACCAGCCGATTGATCAGGTCGGGCCTCCCTGACCGCCCGTCTATTTGAACTCCAGGCCAAAGTGATGTATTGTCAGAAGTCATACCCGCAGGTATGCCCCAACTCAATCACCAGGATCCCATCACCCGGATGCCATCACAGATCGCACCTCACGGCAAACAAGGCGCCTCATACGAGGAGATGTGCATTTATTGGCCATTCTATAAAAAAAATGTTCACCCCTGCACCACGGTGAGGTTAATGCACACGCAGGGGTAAATATTTATAAATACAGACTACCAGTGTGTTTGTTATTTGTTTATTTAACGGTGATAAATAATAGTTACAAATATGTATCTCATCCGACATTTGACGACGATTTCGTTACTCATGAGTCAATCGGACCATCTCGCCCAAGCCAGTTTTCGGAAATATGCGAAAGTGTTCCAATTGGTTTTTGTGTTACAGAAGCACCCGACAACGGCCGAATGCATGGTTCGAACTACCCGATGGGTCGAACAGACTTTGATGCACCGACAGTGTTCGAGCCAATGAAATTCTACTGTATACATATATATATATATATATATATATATATATATATATATATATATATATATATATATATATACAGTCAAACCTGCCTTCGCGGCCACCTCCATATGGCAGCCACCTGTCCATGGCGGCCACCCTGAGGTCCCCCCAATGCATTTTACTATATATTTTACCTCTATATGGCAACCACCTGCTCAACGCGGCCAGCGGCCACACTTTTGTCATAAAAAAGCGAAAATGAACCTGCTATCGTGGCCACAATTGTTTTTTAGTGCAAGTTAGAAAGAAATGTCGGCAATCGTAAAAAAAGAACGTAAGATGTTTTTGTTGATGTAACCAATTGGCTTGATAAACAGCGGTACTTTAAAGGTCGTCGGTCGCTTAGCTGTGTTCGTTAATTAACAAGTGTTTTTAATCTGGATTAACGGTGCGATGTACTAGTCATCGGCGGGGGTCATTAAATGCAGTTGATAAGAGGGTATCTAGCCTAAAACAACTTGAGTTAAACGTGTCAACTCTAGAAGGAATTAAATACTGCTGCAATTTATTTCTGATATTTATTTTCAAAATGCCACCTAAATAGTTCTATTGCAACATACATGTAATTGTTTTTAAAAATTCGGACTTATATATGACCTGCATACGGCGGCCACCTCTCTATGGCGGCCACTTTTGTCATGTCCCACGAATGGCCGCCATAGACAGGTTCGACTGTATATATATATATATATATATATATATATATATATATATATATATATATATATATATATATATATATAGCTTTGCAAAGTTGTCTCTGATGGCAGAGAACATTTACAAGTGTCAAAATTTCACTCTACCCCTGGAACAGTAGAGTGCCCGGGCTGTGAATTAAGTAATCATAACATTATTAAACATATAGGCTATACAGTATCATGTAAGTTCATTTATTAAAAAGATGTTATATCATAATATTATTCATAACTCTTTACATTACCATTTACATATTGATTGTAATCAGTTTTGAACATATATACAATGCACATATATGCATAAAATTAAGTAACATAAACGAGACATCATATTGTCTTTTGGGATGGGTCCCAATTTTAAATCATAGCCAATTACACTTTGGATTTTAAAAAATCCCTTTCAACTTTTCAGGTGCGCTTTTGTGACAGCGATTAAACATCAAAAAATATACAGAAGCTGATGAAATTTGGACTACAGGTAGGGACAACTATATAAGAAACCATAGTATTTGAAAATTATATTAAAACAAACAATTATTACTTTAGCGAGTTGGGGTCAAATTTTAGCAAAAAATGTATAAATTATTAACATAAATATGAAATACATTACTCATTCATTATTTTTTCAATAGAAATAAATTCATGATAACTGAGGGAAGTAAATTAATTTCCCTTAAGTCTGATGAAAGTACCAGAAGCAGACACTGGTGCATCAAATGCTGTGGTATGTGCTATCCTGTCTATGGAATGGTACATATAAAAAATTAATTGCTGCTAATCGAAAAGAGTATCCCATGAAGTGGCAAAAGCAGATTTCCTCTGTCAGTATCTGTGTGGTCGTTAACTACATGTCTGACACAATATAGCCCATTGTTAGGTGTGATCAGTGTTTGTGTACTGCAACCGGCCTCGGCGGTACAGTGGTTAAGCAACCAGACTTCAGGCTGGTAGGTACAGGGTTCACAGCCCAGTACCGGCTCCAACCCAGAGCGAGTTCTTAAGGGCTCAATGGGTAGGTATAAGGCCCACTACACCCTCTTCTATCACACATATCCATCAGTTACCGTAACGGAGGGACAGGTTTTTAATTACTCATAATTTGTTAATTAAATTTGAAAAAAAAAAAATTATAAGTTATTAATATGTCCAAGCCATTAGTTGATCATTTGGATTTTTTAAAAAACAACATTTGCTTTGACATTAATGTAAAAGAAGAATCATGTTTTGGGTAAAAGAGGGGCAAATGACGGAGGGACATTACAAGTATGTTTTAAGTAGTTACAACTAATTACTTATAATATTTAAGATTATAAAATCCAGTTAAATATGTAAAGTTTGTGTTTCTATTTAAAGTTGTTTAATGTGTACTTTTGAAATTTTTTGAACGTATAGTACTTTCTTAACAAATTACTTATTTTTGACAAAAAATAACTTTCACTGAAGTCTGAAAAACAGATTTGGAAACTAGACATGAGCAGCTTTGTGATCATACCACACAAGTTATTGAATTAATAATTTAAAAAACAACAAAAAAACCCAAAAATTTTCTCAAATCTTGCTTGATCTTGCCCATTTGCCCTATAAAGGTACAACTAATATAATGGTATTATTGCAAAGTAATAATTTGAAAGATATAACATATTATATTGTTTTGGTACCTCTTTCAAAACGGACACATATAGCAGACTGTCTGAAAATTCTGTTGTCGTGAACAGAGCCGGGCCATTTTGCAACACAGTCTATAATTCTGAACCAAGGGTCACAGATCATCTGGAACATATTGAAATGTATATGAACTAGTTTCAATTATGGAAACAAACAGTTGAAAGGGATGATTATTTGTAATACATTAATGTTTTTATACACTGTTCATGATATTTATGTTGACAAGAATGTGTTGTTAGATGAGATAAATGGATCTTGCTATTGTGAAATAAGTTAAAAAGTCAGGGCTAGCTCTGGCACTCGCCAAATTCGCCAGTTACGAATTTTGATAGCAGTTGGCGAAATTTATTTTAGTTTGGCGAAATAATTTCATGTAATAATGGACATTTTTGGGGGGAAAATAACTGACAATTTTTTAAGTTTAATGGACAATTTGGCAAATTTTTTGGCTCACCCAGAGCTAGCCCTGAAAGTTGTTATGTAAGTATATTTTAGGATCAACTGAAGTATTGTGAAATTATACCACTGTTGTTTGTTGAGCCTGCTGGTGTGTATGTGTTGTGTGTGTGTGTGTGTGTGTGTGTGTGTTCTAAAACAAAATATTGTAAATCCAATAAAATGTTATGTACAACATTTTTGTTTTCTGTTATGTATTGCAATGGGATAAAAGTAATGAAATGCTTTAAAATATCAGTAAAGAAAAAAAATCCCATTTGGTATAGTTCACCTGAACATTTAAGGCCCCTTTACACAGGATGGCGACCTTTGTACCTCCCTTGTTCGACCATAAAATGTGCCAGGTCGTCGATGGAGGCTCAAAGGAGGCAGAATGGTTGCCTAGGTCGGTCAAAGGTGGTACACAGGAGGTTCAGACATCGCCATGGACGCCATGGTCGCCGTAAATTTTTGAACATGTTCAAAACAGTCGCACAAAGGTCGCCGAGGAGGTTGGTGGCTCAAAGGTGGCTCAAATGAGACAGAAGGGAGGCACAAGCATTGCTGTGGTTGCAGAATGGAGGCACAGTGGTCGCCCAATGGTCGCCAGGTAATAGATGCATTCTGCTGCAATTTTTTCATCAATCTGGGCAATGCTTCTGCCTCCCTTTTGCCTCCTTTTGGCGACCAATAGCGTGCATTGAACGATAACTGTGACGACCGCTGTGCCTCCATTCGGCGACCATGGCAACCCTTGAGCCTCCATGATAATGCTTCTGCCTCCTTCGAGCTACCTGTAGTGACTCCTCGGCCTACCTATAAATAGAGGGCTGATACCTGCAGTTTTTCATTGTGTTTGCAGACGCTGAAGGGTGAACAACTCGACTCAAGACTCAACAGGCACACAAGTGCTCAAGACAAAGGGCAAATAAACGCAAAGTTGCCAGGATTACTGAAGAAGAAGGTCCTGCTGGCCATGGTGATCGCCAAGAAGACATCCCTGCTGGCCAAGGTGGTGGACCTGATGGTGGAGCGCATGCTGCCCAAAGTCAAGAGAATAAAGGTCTTTAAGACTAAGGTGAAGGGGATGAAGATACCCATGTTGATGGTCAAGGTGATGGTGATTAACAGGCCGCAAGTGCCATCAGACGCCATCAGGTGGTGCATGAGTCAAGTACTGACTCAGAGGTGTCTGTGCCCCGAACCCAAAAGAAAAGGAAAAGAAAGGAAAAGGTTTCACCAAACCTCACAAAAGAAGAAGAGTCCATAGTGGAATGGCTCAGAGAGCATCCCGAGATGTATGATAAAAGGATGACCCAATATAAGAATCAACAGAGGAAGGAATACCTGTGGCAGCAGAAGGCTGACGAGATGGGCAATGATGTCACAGTGCTTAAAGTATGGTATAAAAGTCTCAGGACACGTCTAGGCAAGCTTATGAAAACAAAGTCTGGGCAGGCTGCAGATCAAGAGGTGACTGACCGGGACCGGTGGGTCATCACCAAGCTGGAGTTCCTGAGGGTGCACATTGAATGTGTGCACAGGAGGCCATTAGTCAGTGTGAGTACTAGTATTTCTTTCGCATGAGCACGTCTCCCTTTCAATCTCAAAAGTTACAAATTTCCTATTCCTATTTGCCATTGTTATTTGAATGTTGTAATTATCACATTTTCAATTTATATATTTTCAGCTTGAACAGTGTTCATCTCCACAAGCTACAGCTACATCCACAACCAAACAAGCTTCAGGCGAAGTTGCTAGTGACATACCCAATACCCCCAGATGATCCCGATGCACCAGAGGTCAGAGGCCCTACCCCACCAAGCAGCAATTCAAGCCGCACAACAGGTCCTCGAGGTCAGCTCAACACCTGTGGTAGAAGGGGGGGTGAGGCAGATGATCAACTTCTGGCGTCACTTGAGGATCAGGGCACACACCTAATTACCATGCAGCAACAAGTACTTGAGCACCTGAAACCCCAGGGTGACGAAGAGAGGCTGGGATTTGTTGAGTTTGTCCGATCCACACTTCTGAGCCTTAATCACGACTGTTGGCGACGCTGCCAGAAAGACATGCTGCAATTGCTGATGCACTACATAGATGAGAATGAGACAGCACACAGGTCACAGCCCAATTCATCTGCTACTTATGCTCCCCTGAATCCTCCACCTCATGCACCTGCTGCTGCCGCTTCATGCTACCCTGGGTCCTCATTGGCATCATATGGCCAGACACCAAGTCAACACATGTGGCAGCCCCCACCCAACCAGTGGCCAAACCATGTCGAAAACCCCACCTTCGTCTGGGGGTCAATGGAGCCACGCTGGTTGCAGGAAGAGTTTCCCCAGTTGAACACCTCGTGCTCATCTCAGCCACGCCCATGAACTGCTCCATCAGCCGCCTCAACCAGTACCCCAAAATCCTCTCTACGTTTTAGTGCTTTGAGCCTCCTAAGGTACCTGGACACTAACACTCTGCACGCCGTTGATCAATCTGGCTCAGCCAGAGCCAGTGAGGGAGGAGAGAGTCAAGTCGTGTATCAGTGACCAGCCACTTAACACCCCTCAACTCCAAGCAACTGCAAGTGACTCTGAGTAGAGCTAAAGTGTTGTGTATGTTGACGTGTATAGACTTCCCTACCATAAGTTTTTTCATAGACTGCCATACCATAGGCGTTTCCATACTGTTTTTTTAACGTAAGTTTTATAAAAATGTTCATCATTAAATGTTCATGTTGAATCAAGTTTATTGGAAAACGTTGTTGTTTCATTTACAATATAGGTCGCCACAGCCTTATAAATGTGTTTGTTTCACATTTCTTTACTTATGTTCTATTGTTAAGCTTTTTCTATTGTTTTTGCTTCTATTACATTTCTATAAGAACATTTACATCAACAAATATGTAAAATGCACGACTACATTCTTTATTTTATGAAAAGTACAAATTCAAAACCAACAAACAATCATAACAATTTATCAGTATAGAAACATCCAGTTACAATATATCAGTATGTGTACATCAAATCACAAGTCCATGAGTATGAGAACTCTGTTCCACACACACAACAGCTCAAATCATACGGTCCTGACAAGGAACAGATCCAGCAGCATTGTTGACATACAGCCTGAAGTACTCTTGCAGCTGTTTCCCTGCTCGAGTGTCACAGTTGGGTCCAACTACTTGTTTGACATCGTGCATGTTTGCTTGCTGTCGCCATTCTCCAGGGATGAGTTTGTGATTCTGATCTTTATTATCAAGTGCAGCATTCTGTAGGGCTGGATATCTTTCGAGCATTACATTGTGAAGACAGATGCATGCCTCAGCCACATCCTGGACAGATTCAGGCAACAGCTGCATCGTTGCGAGGAGGACTTGAAATCGCTAAGCTAGAATGCCGAATGCATTCTCCACCACACGCCAGCCACGAGATATACGATAATTGAAGATCCGCTGCTCCTTGGTGAGTCCCCTGGAAGAGTATGGCTTCATCATATAGGTCCTCAGGGCAAACTCATCATCACCAAGTAGGAAGAATGGTGTATCACTGACATCGTACCAAGGCCACCAACATCACACCACAGAAATGTGTAGTTGGCATCCACCAACGCAAGCAGGATCACAGATAAAAAACCCTTGTAATTGTGGTAGAGGCTGCCTGTGTTGGGAGGACGTCGCACTGCCATATGTTTTCCATCAATGGCACCACATGCATGAGGCACATTCCACCGGTTCTTAAAGTCATCTGCAACAGTCTGCCACTCTTGGGGGTTTCTTGGGCATTGGACAACTTCATTCTTATACTCTTCTCGGATAGCTCTGCAAACTTCTGGCACAAAGATAGAGATAGTGCTATGTGCCACACGATACTGGTACTGGAGGGTAGGGTACTTGTCCCCAGTAGCAAGGAACCTGAGGGCCACAGCTAGCTTCAGACCAGGCTCCAAACTTGCTCTCCAATTGGTATTTTGCTTAGCAATTCTTGGGCCAACCCTTTGGAGGAGTTCATCGAACATCGCTGGCTCCATTCGAAGGTAATTGTAGAAGGACCCCTCATCTTCTAGCTGCAGTTCTTGCATAAGTTGGCTGTAGTCCTCGAATTGTAACCTTCTTTGTTGTGTCAGCCAGGGGCGGACCCACCAGGTTCGTGGTCTCCTTCTTCTGTGCCTTATCATCCTTCTAAGGACAGCAATGACCATCTGGTTCACCTGCAGTGCTTGGTGACCTTGTAAGATGGCAGTATGCAAGAGGAGTTGGTTGTTCATCCCAAAATCTTTATCTTCTGGAGATGTTCTCACTTTGGCAGCTAGGATGAAACTGATGGAAAAGTGCCATTCAGAGGGTATATATACCCAGGCACTCCAGGTTGCCCAGCAGTCGCCAGGGGTCGCCCAAACAATGCTCAAAGGTCGCCTAGGAGGCAGAAGTATAGCTGAATGGTCGCCCAGTGATCGCCGTAGTTGCTGTTGGTCGCCGATGATGGCACAGAGGAGGCTCAATGGTTGCCCAAACATTGCTCGGGGGTCGCCTATGTAGACCATAGTCGCGTTGGTTGCCATAGGTTGCACAGGTCGCTAGTAGGTGGTTCAAGGGAGGCACAAGGATCGCTGGAGTAATTACATAGAAACAGGATTTTCTGGGTTTAGGCAACCATTGAGCGTCCTGGCCATATTTTGGTCGCTCAAAGCTGGCACAAAGGTCGCAGCTCTGTGTAAAGGGGCTTTAAAGAATAAATCTTGTGAATAGTTTCCGTATTCAAAACAGGCCTGTAGCCAGGATTTTGAGAGGAGGGTCGTTTAGGCCTATGGTGAGACATGAAGTGCCGAATTGCTTAGGGAGGTCCGGGGGCATATTGAAAAAAATAAAAAGTCACCGGTAGGGGTGATCGACCGACCCCCGACCCCCGACCCCCGGACCCTCCAATAGCTACGAGCCTGCAAAAAATGGTAGGCAATATAAGCTTGTCTCCGAATTTTATGTCACTGGTGTTACTGTATGTTATTTGGATAAAACATTCCACCAGTAGATATTGGCCATAAAACCTATTTGTCAAAAGCAACAGACCTATGAAGAATTGTGAGTAGTTTTGTTTCATGAATGTGTTGTCAAAATATAAACGAAGGATGATTCACAGTCATTGGTGTTACTACAGTGAAACCTCTAAAAACCGGACCCCCTATAAACCGGAATTCCCTAAAAATCTGACATTTTTCACGGTCCTTTTTTAAAAATCTCTAAACCGGATACCATTTAAAACCGGACATTTTACTTGGTCCCGAGGGTGTCCGGTTTAGAGGAGTTTCACTGTACATGTATCTTATTTAAGTAATGGTTAATTATTTTAAGAAACTTTTTGTATGTTGTTATAGACATATAGTTTGTCTGCTACAACATGAACTTTTTCAGTTTTTTCAACTGTTACTTTAGAGAGCATGAATTAATTATTTACTTATTTTGTCGTTGGTGTTACGTACCTGTCATTGGTGTTACCAGGTACTGAGTAACACCAATGTCCATTAATAACACCAATGACAATGCTTTTTAATAAGATGCCCTTTTGCTCACTTAGCATATATTTTTAGGATGATTTGAAACTTAAACGGGTATGTGCAGCATCACAGATGCATAATGGTAAAATAAATGTGTTACTGCAATGTAAAGATTATATCGTCGACATCAGGGGCGTAGCTAGTATGAGGGCAGGGGTGCAGTTGCCCGCCCCAGAAAATCTTTTCCGAAAGCATTATAGAAACTTAAAGAAAAGGAGTTTTAGACTATTAACTACTCAGTTGCGCCCCCCCCCCCCCCCCCCCCCACCCCCACCCACCCAAACAAAAAAAATCCTAGCTACGGCCCTGAACGTTGCTAACTGCGTTATGCTTCCAACTCCGTTCGGGTTTTTTTCATTCACGGTTCGCGTTATTAACTTTCGATTTGTTGTCGTCTGCTTGTCATTCATGTGTGAGGTCTTTCTTCACAGGCCATGAACATTTTCATTAACAATAAAGTTCAGACAAGCATCTAAATACAAAAGTTTACAAACTCCTAAAACCATTAATTTTACTAATTCGGTTTTTTTTTATTCCTTAAAGGGAGAGTAAACTCAAACAAGAGCCTTATGTGTTGGAAATATGCATACCCGGACCACCAACACATACTGACACTTTAACAAATGACAAACGCGTAATTTTCGTTTTTGTGACGTCCGGTGGTATAGCTTGGGGTGCAGTGACGTCAGCTCCGTCCATCTCCTTTATGCACAGTGTAAACAAACGCTCTAATTTACAACAAGGCGCTTCGCTTTCATCAACCTGACTTGTAAAACAACATAAATTACTTGATAGTATAATAAACTATTTGACTAAATATACTTCAATTTGCATCAATAGAACGATAGAGTTATAGTACTTTTTTCTTTTTTTTAAATCCAAAGAAAACAAAGAGCATATTATTAGGCCTATTGGTATGCTATGTTCGAGCAAAAACGACCACCCACGATACTCGAGTGATAATTTTCTTTTCTTTGGGACTACATAATTGGTAAGTTTTGTGATTTTAGATGGAAAGTCTACGTAATCAAGGGTTGTACAGAATTACTTACAGTAGTAAAGCAGGACGATTAGAGGGGTGTCCGTGCGGTTAACACACAATACCCTGTGATCTTAATAAAAGAGGCACGTCTTTTTAGTGTGTCTAGATACAGTGTCTGGGGACCGTCTAAATATACAACTGCCAATCAGGAACCACAGGCACAGGCCACGGAAAGAAAAGATTAATTAACTAAGAAAACACTCCGATTATAATTTCAGTACGTGGGTTAATTTATGTACAAAACAATAGTTATTTCAACACTTTGACATTGGTGGTTTATTTTGTATTAAAAATAATATATAATTGTTGCTGGCTTACTGGGATGACTATTATTACAGAATATTGCGATGCATCCACATAAATCAGGTATGTTTTGTTTCTTCAGTTCGAAGATTAATTCCTGACGTGACACGTTATGTATTACGTAACCACCAGCTCGCTGAGATGGTACAAAATAATATAATAGCGGTCACATTTAACCGTTTTATTAATTAACTATACGATTATACTTGTTGATATTAAGCAATAATGTGCATTATATATCGTTGAATACGCATACCAGGTCAAATGCCTTAATTGTCCCTTTAAAATTACCGATATCGGGTCCAGTTAACCTGTAAAAGTGTGTGTGTGTGTGTGTGTGTGTGTGAGGGAGGGATTCAACTAAAGCACCCAATCTTTTATTATACTAAACATGCATAAACACCACTAAGGCGTCTGAGGTTTATTTCTCTTTTAGACTTGAGGTACTTGGGAAATTCCTCCAAGACACTTGGGACATTAATATATGGTAAACATTGTCACTGGCGTTATCTTAAGGAACCCAGGACAGTAATGGTCTGCCAGTATTGGTCAGGTGTGTGTGTGTGATGTCGACTGGGGTGAAAGATAGTTCACTGAGAAAGGGAGGGAGAATATCTGGCAGGAGAGAAAGACGTTTGGGGCCAACTCTCCTTTTCATATACATTGTCTATATGTTATCATCATGGATTAAAGAATATAATCGAGATCGAATTTGTGTAGTTTTTGTGTCAGGGTGCTTTATGCACTCAGCCACAAATGGCGTCGCCGACAGGATTGTCAGTTGTCAAAGTTTTACAGAATTGTAAACAGACAGGATTGACAGATTTTAAAAAAAAAAAATTGTGAGCCAACTGGATTGTCAAGCAAAAGTAGTGAATCGACAAGACTGTCAAGGAACAGGATGGTGAATCAACAGGATTAAGATGCAAAAGAAAGGTGCAAAATATTACAAGACTGTGTAACATCCAACAGAAGTGTATATAATTGTTTTAACAGTAATTGATCTGTTATGGGACTATACACTTAGAAATGCAGATGAATGGGAAATGAAGATTGTTTATAAAAGATGAAGGGATATTTGGAGGAAAATAATATGATACACAGATTTAATTAGTAATTATGCATTTTGCACACAGAGATACAAAAGCAAAATAATTTACGATGGGACAAAATAAGAAAACATTATGCAGAGTTCATGCAGTTAAACAAAGTTAAAGTAAGGCAGTTATGGTGGACGTGCGTATATATATATATATATATATATATATATATATATATATATATATATATATATATATATTTGTGTGAGCAACACATACATGTATATCAGAAGATTGAAGAAAATGACGAAATTCCATGTTGCATGATTGTAACATACATTTCTGCAAAACAATTCTGGAATTAAATAGATGATACTGGTAATCTTTGTAATGAGAAAAAAACATCAATGCACGTAATGACGATGGAATTCATACACAACTGACTTATACAGCCAGTACTTCCAGAGGTGTGAAGTGATTTAGAGGTGTGAAATTTTTTAGAGGTGCGAACATTTTCAGAGGTGTGAAATTTTCCTGGAGTTGTGATGTTTCCAAGAGTTGCCAGAGGGGTAGAAGCTAGGACCAGAGATCAAAGAGCATTAAAACAACATTAGCAGAGAGACCAGATGTATTACTGAGGTTACAATTGTGTGGTGCACAAACATTGACACTATCAGTATAATTAACATTCGACTTACAGACTGATTCAGGTATTGTGTTTTTGATGTATTAATATATATTGTTGTTATTATTGGCCACAAACAATGTAAGGTAGGTGATTTTGAAATGGTGAAAGTGAATGAATGTGAATTGAGATATGTTATGTTAGGTACAGTTTTAATAGTTAAATACTTGTAACTGAACTATACTGGCATGACTTAATCAAACTATTCTGACAATTGAATAAGTAAGCTAAAGTTGAAATAAGTAAAAGGGAATTAATGGTAAAATTGTAAAAGTGGTGGTCTGAGGAATCTCCCTACAAATTATTATCGCATTAAGAGGCGTGGCGTGTAACTATTGTATGGCCAGCTGCAAGTTGGTGTCTAGAGTTGAATTTCACATGACCGGTTCTTTCTTTACGTGTGTGGACACACTAATGGACAGTGATGGTCCGAAGCCAGGGCATAATTAAACATGAGAGATAAACAGGTCTGGGTGTTGGCGATTAAGAGCATCTGGGGAGGAAATAAATTTAAAATAAAGGTTCTTGGATAGGTCGGTTGTAATCTAACAATAACATAGAGTTAACCCCTAATACGCTGAATCCAGAAATAAAGTTAGCTGAATGAAAATAGTTAACTAGTAACTACTTATGTTCTGATACCTAAAATAAAGTTAGTAGAATAAATTATTTTATTACTTTATTACAATAAGTAATAACTAATTTAAACTAGATCTGCAATCAAATTAATAATTAAGTTGTGAAAAAAAACCTCTACAAATTAAATATATTAAATAAAAGTTTAAGTTTATAGAAAATATATTAATGGCTTCTGGCATGAGCATTGCATGATTCGCTTCCTGTAACATATCACTGAATGCCCTGCTGACTTGAATTTATAATAGCTTTGCAAGATGGATAAGGCTAAAAAGCTAAAAGATCAAGTGGCAGAGTTACGGGCTGCTTTACAGGAAGAAAGGGCTATGACTCGACAGCTTAACGAGGAATTGCTGAGTTCTAAACAACAAGATGAGAACAGCGCCAAAGGTAAGACTACTCAACCAATGACTTTATATTGGAAATGAGATAAAGGTGAGTAAATTTAATGGGTCAGACAATGGTCTCAAATTTAGAGATTTTCGGGAGCAGGTAGAAAGAGCATTTCTACATCACAGTAGAAGGGGTACAAGTCAGTACCTTGGTGGTACGACAAGAGGACGAGGTTCGGTTGAAGACCAGCAAGATCAGGCAGGAAACTTCAGCCTTCTATTGTTGTGAGTCAGGCAGTAGAGGAGAAATGTACTGGCTTATCCGGGTCTGATACTGTTTCTGATCAAGTATTTGCTAGAGCAGTTGCTGATTTTCCCATAGTTAAAGTATCCATGGGAGGTGTCCACGTTCATTGTTTGTTAGATACTGATTCAATGGTAACTACCATAACCAAGGATTTCTTCAACAACAACTTTGCTCCACTTGGTATTGAGCTTCTTGTAAAACAAGGATGGCTCTCGCTTAAGACTGCCAATGGACTGGATATTCCCTACTGTGGATATATTGAACTGGGTATCGAGGCACTAGGCGAATTAGTTCCTGACAGAGGAATCTTGGTTGTAAATAGACCCAAAGACCAAACCACACGGCTACGGAGGGAGCAAGTACCATACATATTGAGGATGAAGGTTATTAGCCAATGTGAAGAATTGCTGGCTAAAGACCATGGTAAGAATTTCTTAAGGAAACTGACTAACAGGTCGGTACATCAAAGCTGGATAACCAGTCTACAGACTGCCCAACAGGCGAAAAGCGTCTTAATTACAGTCAAAATTACTGGAGAACACTCCGTCTGCATTTCAGCTGAGTCTGCTGCTATAATTGATGCTATCTATCAAACCGACGAGCACAATTTGGGTGGCTATGCTGTGGTGGAGCAAATAGAAGGTAAGTCGGGATATTTGCCTGCGAATTTGATGGTGATAAACACTCTAATTCGGGTTCTTAACGAACCGTTTCATGTTCGAGTTGTAAACTTAAGGTCTACAGCTATTTAGCTGAAACCAAAACCTAGAGTGGGTATTTTGTCATCAGTGGCAGAGGTAGGAGAGCCTCAGTCAACAAACGACATGGAGGTAAGATTTAGAAAGACAGAAGGAGAAGCTAGGTTAAGCCTATGAAAAACCAGGGGAGAATACCAGAATTAAGGCAGAGGCGAGGAAGGCTTGCCATGATGAAGTGCTTAGAGATAACAAGGTAAGTATTGATTCTCTTGTATATCTCAGGAATAGAAACATCAAGGGCAGTAATAAGATTCAAGACCACTGGAGAAGTCAGCTGTACAGAGTTATTGAAATGCTGGATTCAGATGGAAGGTTGTACAAAGTATGTCCTCTGGAAGATGACAAAGACATCAGGATTATGAACAGGTCAGAGATGAAAGAGATTTATGTCAGATACAACCAGAAGGATGACTTCATGGATGTTGAACGTCAGTCAGACAATGCCAGAGATTACCAGTCTGTCGGCATCTAATGAGGATGATAATCCACATCAACTTTTGGTAAACGATGTAGCACTACCAGCTGATACACAAAACATACCAGGAGACACGCTGAGGTGGTCTCAGTGTACAACAAAAGGTAAAAATTGAAACCCATATAACCTGCCAGTAACCACTAACGAGCAGGTCATAGATGAGAAAGTTTTGTCAGCTACGTTATCAAAAGAAGACCTTGTGATCAGACTTAGTGCTACATTAATGCAACAGGCAATTAGAGAGGTAAGTAGTGCTTTGGGTCTCGGAGATACCTAACAATGTGGGATCCCAAACAAGGTGAGTATAGCATGTTAAAACAGTAATAAGTGTAGCTGGTTTGTAATTTGTTTTCAAACGGCAGATTGCTATGATCATGACAGTGCCTGAAATGATAGGTTTTTTTTTTTAATTCCTCGTCATATGGTCATGGTTATTGACTTGGTAAAAGAAGGGTCCCGTGACAACATAATAATTATACTTTAATTTAAACAGTTTGAATAAAACTAAAACAAGTTCTGTTTCCTTCTTTTGTGTTGTTATTATTGTTTGTATAATATGATATGTTTTAAAAGTGCAGTTTAAATGTTTTAACGAAATTTGGTCGCAGGCCATTCAAAAGTTGTACGGGCGAGTCAAAGTGTTGCTGCGAGTGGCTTGATTGGCCAGTCAAAAAAATCCCAAGGGCTGTTGTTAATGCTAAAGTTATTCCAAATATGTTATTAGGGACACCCAGAGGTAACACCAATGACATAATGAGTTTGCTCATGGAGTACGTGTCTGCACGTGCAGGCCGATTACAGAACTGCGTGACCAGATACGATTTTATGTTTCTTTGTTCATCTCATATCCAAAGGTTAACAATAAAACCATATATATTTTAATTGTTTTATCTTGAATTTGGATTTTGAAAAGTTATGATTTCTGTAGAATGACCCACATACGTTTTGCATTGAAGGTAATTTTTTAAGAATTTAAACTATTGACTTTTACTTGTTGGGATTTGTTTTAAATAGTTCAATTTTCAAAAACACCACCAATGATAGGTGGCCAAGCAAAATACACACAGAAAACATTCACCTTGAACACCCACAATACCCAGGCAGCGCAGTTTGGTTAAATATCTGCATCGAATCAGTGACATGATTTCAGAACGTGCTGGCTTCATTTCACATGAAATAGCTATTGGTAAATGCTTCATTTTTTCAATACCCCAGAGTCCGTAGCATCTGCATGCGGCAGATTCTTGTGACTTAGCCATATCGGCATTTAAATCCTCACGTTAACAAGTAAATTCAATAGTCAGAATGTTTTTTTTTAAACTGTTGCTTTTGCGACCATTGATATCATAACAGCAGTGTCATAGCTTGAAAGGGCACAGGTCAACAAATGAGATGCAATCTTTTCATTTTCTTTGCCGTTGTTCCAGTTTTATGCAGTTCTCTGAAATCATGCAACTAAACACTGTACGTGCCTTTTCAACAAAACTGTCCTTTTTGGATACAAACTGTGGATGTTAAGTTAACAGCTGAGATGCCACATAGGTTTATGTGTTTAGCTCTAAGAATCAGTTGTATAATTATTATTGGGATGAAGAAGAGGCTCAACATATCGTTAAAAATATATTGTTAACGTTATTTTTTTTAAACATCCGTAAAACTAAATGTAGGAAATGAAGCATATAGTCTCCTCCAGTTGGACCGGTAAGGGACTAATAAAATAGTTTGTGTTTATAGAGTAACAGCCAATTTAGGTGTTTTAAATTTTATTACTGCCAAACACATCTATAAGCAAATTGGAATTAAATAGCAAAAATGGGCTATACAGGTTATATTGTAGTGGAAAAAAACACCAAAATTTGTAATTACTATATGCAAAAAAAGAAAGAATAAAGCACTAATATGGAAGCACAACATTTTTGGTTTCAAAACAGGGCATTAAATGGTATAATATAGTACACTAATATATGGCATAATGAAAAAACATTCCAGTTGAGCTCAAAGGTAATTAAAGAGAAAGGGAAATGCTATTTTAAATCTGGTGCCTTTCATCACTGAATTTTTTTGGCTTTTAAAAGAATACCTTTCATACTGTTCAGGTGACTTTGTCATGAACGATCATTCTCAATAACCCAATGGGTCAATCTGCTGTCAGGTTTAAGCCAGTGGGGAGTGTTGTATGCCATATATTAGGTCACCTTTACCTATTTTGTCATGTTAGCAACAAACCTATATAAATTTTTTCAAATCTCACATACTTAAAATCAACATACATGTTACATATATACAGTACATAAACACATAATTTTCAGTTCATTATTAATAAACAAAATTATATCACCAGTTTTCAATTCATTATTTCTATACATTACCAATATCATATTCAATAAACCTTGAATGGATGAATGATAAACAAAAAAACCAACAACAAACAATTCACATGGTTTAAAAAAACGAAGACCCCCTCCCCCAAAATTTAAGACATACATTTATAACTGATATAGTAAGCAAAATTTTAAATGAAAAGTGCAACAAATATAACTTAAAAAATAGGTTTGTAATATATTTAATCAAAGAAATCTCCACCCCCATGCACCCCCTGAAAATAAAAAACCTATGAAGAAAATGACCGTGGTGTACATACACAGATACACCTACATAAAGCAGCCACCTAAATTAAGCAGTTTTACATTTAAGAAAAAACAAAACATCAACCCCAAAACCATTACGGATTTGTCACCCACATTATTTAAAAACAAAACAGCCTACTGACGGCAATTCTGAGCCTGTCAAAGGCAATTTTTTAAAAGGTGACTTTTACAGTAAATATAAATATGACTGAAAGGATATTTTGTTGCATGTAGACATATTTCAAATGTACACGTTAAATACTGGCAGATATGTACACCAGATATATTCATTTTGCTGTTATAAAAGGAGTGTTACTGACGGCTGTAATTTTTATCCAGTGGCACATAAGTGCCATCAGTGATGCTCCCAACTCACATGAATTGAGATATATCTCAACAACCTCAATTGCCGTCTGTGCCATCGTTAAGTTTGAACCCTGCTATAAAGATATATATTTTAGTGAATTACTAAGTCACTTTGTTGTCAGCCATCATAAATACACATATAAGAATTGTAATCATAAATTATATTAATAAAATGCATGGAATAGCATTCTTATATTTCTACTAGTATTTACATGTGAGAGGTTAAATTAATATAACACTAAGTTTTACAAAGCTACCTCTTATCTGTCATATATACTGGCAACAAACCTTGTATTAATGTTATTAACAAATGGACAAAAACACAGAAAATATATCACTATACTAGAAAAAGGGTCACCGGTGTAAATATAACTTACATTGTTACACATAAATAAGAGCTGAACAGCTTTCACATAATATATAATGAAAGTTAAAAATATATCGCAATAATATTCATTTACTGGTAATCAGTGATAGGTGTACACTTGGTGAACTACAAAATGTTTAAAATCCAGTGGATCAACTCATGGAACCTGATTCTGCATCAAAATAAGAAATATGTACAGTTAAAGTTTGTTTTATTTAACAACACCACTAGAGTACATTGATTAATTAATCATCAGCTACTGGGTGTTAAACATTTGTGATTCTGACATACATGTAGTTGTCAGAGTAAACAGCCTACATTTTTTCCATTAGCAGCCAGGGATCTTTTATATGCACTTTCCCATAGACAGGATATCACATACCACAGTATTTGGTATACCTGTTGTGGGGCATTGGTTGGGATGGGATTTATGTACAGATTATCAGGTAATCTATATCAAGTTTACAATTCCCAGATGCACTAATACTTTGCTATTCATTTAAATCACTGTTCTTATTCTACTGATACTTATAGGTCCATTTACAAAAAGGATTTTTAACTTAGACTACATGTCTACATAATGGAAATTGTGGAGCAATTTTCAGAGCTAAAAGTTAAGCAAGGTTAATTTAACTCCACAGTTGAACCAATTAAGGTATAGCTTGCTCCATTTTACTGGGGTTATCCTTACACCATTTTTACATTCCCATGTAGATTATAAACCCGGGTTATATCACACCATCTAAAACAACCGAGATTACAGCATCTGTCAATTTACTTTCACCTCTGCCAGCATGTTAACACTTTCCAAAAACCAAAACAATAAAGCAGACTTACTGATCATACACCACTTGTCTTGACAAATACAACACAAATGATTAAAGTATGTGTGATAGTGTTTTTGTTTGGATTTTATTTAATTAGCCTGTAGCCAGGTGGAGGTGGGTGTAAGAGAGTATGGAATATACATACAGGGTTGAAAATTAGCAGTTGACCGGTCGCCCATGGTGATCAACCTTTAATGGCTAAGGGCGATTAAGGATTTAACAAAGATAGTCTGTTAGCCGACCATCGATTTTAAGGTCTTGCGAGTATGGTATAAAAAAGAAATGCACTGAAACTGAATCGAATGTGACAAAACACACCACGTCTGTTCTGGCACGAACTACAGCAGCAGAAGACGTAGAAAATGCTCTATATTTTGACTCCGCCAGACTCAGTTTCTGTGGTTTTGGGCTGAGTCTTTCTGAAAACTGAGCTCAAAACATATTGCAGACACTGCATGTATTTTTCAAATCTGGAAGTCGTCCGCTTACTGGAATGGACAGGAAACGCCATAATTATCTAGTAGATCTACGTTTTGACAATTGTTATTCAGTGTTATGGTAAAAGTTAATCATATTTAATTAGCTAATACTATTCTGGGACAAAATCAAAATCTTATCTTATAGTTTTAACTCACACCAACATGAGCGCATGCATGCACACATATAAAAACAACAATGGGATTTTCCATTACTACAGGGATTAATCCAAAAGTCAGTTAAATGATTGTCCTTGTCTGTTTTAAGTCTAAGCGATTCGCCAAAAAACATATCCAATTTAAAGTCTTGATATCAAGACTTATATGTACATGATGAGATAACCGTCCAAATGTTACTGTAATAAAAAAATAAGTAAGTTTTTATGCTTTGTAATATGATAACAAAGTACATTCTATATTTTGGTAAAATCGTTTTAGTTTTTTTTTTCACAGATTTATTTTTCTTTCGATATTCTTATTAGTAGCCTACTGCTGTAGTATTTACACTACAATATTTACAATATCCAAATTAAACACATACATGTGCGTGCACAAAAAAACACACACACACACATAGCGTGCATGCATTATTATATTTTACTCAGGCAGAAAATATATTAATTTTTAGGCTACTGTCCATTTGCATCAAAAGGAAACCGATGAATTGGCATGTAACTTCATAATGAATAAAGATAAAATTCATAAAAAAACCATCTTAATTTATTAAGTTTTAAACCCATGCCATCTCAAATACCTTTCTCTTTTTTTTTTGAGGGGGGAACCTTCTGGTTAAATAAATAAAATAAAAATTATTTAGGCCTACAAATTACAATCAAACTACATAGGTTAAATCTTCTTTTCCTGATACACCTTTTTTTTAAAAGAAACTGATGGAATATCCAAGGTATTCTGAAAGAAAAAAACAATAATACATGCACAATGCAGATGAATGGGAATAAATTTGGTAAAACAGTGGATTATTCCATGTATCACTATCTAGTGCCTCTTCTATAGGACAGTCACTCCTAAGAAAATCCTTTACTGGAGATTTCACTCCTCTTGCATCGCCACAAAGTTTATGTTATCCCTCTTGCATTGCCACAAAGAGGACTGCCACTCCAAGACTAGTTTACTAAAGCATTCGCAGTTGTATCGTTAGTCTCTTTGTACTGCTTTATCTTTTACTTCAGAGACAATGTAAATCAAGTCGCATACCTTGGTTGTTCTAGCATTGTCTTCACCCCGGTATTAAAAATTAAGATTTAATCTATAATTTGTAAACAAAACGTTTTATAAGCACGGGCCCTGGATTTCACGGAAATTATAATTTCCAGTTTCTTGTTTGAAGCTGTATTAAGTCGGCAAAATCATGGAACTGAAAGTCTACCTCCCATTGTCATGTAACATTCACCATTACCATGATTACTGAAAAATAATTTCCAATTCTGATGAACATACATGTGTAGGTCAAGGAACTGAACAAGTATATTTCCCATAAAATTTTAAATCATGATTTGAGGCCCGCTAATTTGAGTTGTTACAATCCATTTTCAGCGAGTTGGTGTTATTGTCATTATCATGATGGTCAATGTGAAGCCTGCTTTCTATTAACTCGATTCTGTGCATGGAAATGTGCTTTTACAGATCTCCGTTTTCGCAAGCAGATTGCTATACAAAATTTAAGTTGACGAAGTGTATTTTAAGCCGAAAGTAAATGATTTGCATTATAATGTTACCATGCTGAAAAAGTGACACATAAAAATTGCTCATTGGTTGACTGGTTTTTTTGGCATGCTGAATGCCCGCTTGCGGAATTGCAAATATGGAGAAGGTACTATGTAAATGGACTGTATCAAAAAACTCACAAGCAAAAACTTAAAATTGTGTTAATGGAAAATGAATCTCACTGGAGGCCTACATAAAAGAGAAACTTTAATTATGTTATGAACAAAACATGATAATGCATGCATAATGTATACATAGAATTGCAAACATGATACAACACTAATAATGCATGCATAATGTATGCATAGAATTGCAAACATGATACATCACTAATAATGCATGCATAATGTATGCATAGAATTGCAAACATGATACATCACTAATAATGCATGCATAATGTATGCATAGAATTGCAAACATGATACATCACTAATAATGCATGCATAATGTATGCATAGAATTGCAAACATGATACATCACTAATAATGCATGCATAATGTATACATAGAATTGCAACGTTAATCATATAATTCAATCACAAAATAAATCTGTAACATTATGAAGCACAATCCAGATGCAAATAATTTATATCATAAATAGATTGTGTGTATGAATGTAATGACTTCCAAAAAACATCCAGTCCAAGGAAAATAATTAAAATTTAGATGATTAATTTATCTCACAAAAATTTAAATGTTGTACAAAGTTTTTTTTATATAAATCTGAATCCTTGGCCTACAATTTATTGTATTAACTGAACTGAATTATCAATAAACAAAGAAATAAATCCAAACATGTGACAACTGGATATTAAATTAGTATACTTCTGGTTATGCAGTATATATAATCAGTAACCATGCAGTGTGTGAATACAATGGGGACATGTATATTACCTTTTTAAAAAACTGACTGTATGTCAATTAGTGGTAGTAAGAAATGATCCACATACATGTACACATATTTACAAGAATTCTGCATTGGTTTAACATACACTACTATTGGACAATTTGACGCTTACAATTAAACCAATCACCTTGTCAGTACTAAATATGACGTCATCACGATATGGCAGAGCACACAAAATGATGTCACGTAGTTTAAAGCCTTTGTGTTTATGTCTTTCTGTTTTCAGTGTTAAACTTGTAATAAAATGGTAGTTTAATGCAATTCCTTATAGATTTTGTTTACAGAAGATATAGGACTGATTTTTGGAAGTTATCTCTGAACCATCATTAAAATGTATACAGATTAGTTAAAGAAGTACCCAGAACAGTGTAAAGTGGCTTAAAATTACGTTGTTTCTATTTACATGGACGTTTAGCCAATGTATATCTTAAATAACAACTTTGAAAAACGCCAAATAGCTGGGGTAATAAGAATAACAATTATACCAGTTATTATCAAGTCATTAGTCTGGAGTGAAATAATTTGATAATAACTGGTAACTCGTTTATTATCCTCTGTTTCTGTAAAAATAGCTTACATCCAACAACAGTAATGACTGTTGGTTCAAAATGCCATCACACATCCAGAAAGTTCTATTAATATTTTCCACAAAATAAAGACTGATCAATCTTGAATAAGTGTATAAACATACCATGTGCTAAGCAGACCCCTACTCCTCTCCACAATTTCATTATATTATTCTAATAGATGATGTGATTGTCCTAGCTAAAATAACTGCATGAAAGAGCCACACATTATACTACCTTCAAATCGGCCATTACCAATATGTGATATCAAAACTTAATCACGATTGTAACGTAATACAATTGTGATTAAATTACTTTTCAGTTAGTTGCAGCTGTCAAATTTGGACTAAAAGTGTAATATTCAAACCAATTAAAGACCCCAAAATTCAAAATGGAGGTTTTACTGTTTTATCACTTGTACAAAGATATGTAATAGGTAAAAAATTAATGGAGAATGTAGATGTTTATCTTATGAAATAGTCAAAAGTATTATAATTCTACAGTTCTTGGGAGTTGCAAGATAATTTATCAAAGAACTGAAAGGAAAGTTAAGGAATATTTGTTTCCACAGATTTCTCAAATTGTGAATGTAATAAGATAATCTGGGTATGCCTGTGTGTCATTGAAGATGATGTACATTCCCGGTCCATTAACATTATCAACAACAGAATCATACAACTGAGACTGGTTTGTGCTCTTTACAGGAGGAACTCTCATCCCACGCTGTCCTTGTGTGAAATCACCAGTGAGAACAGAAGCATAGTACAGGTGCTTATGGCCTTGAGCATCTGGTCTTGAATAGGTATTGTGTGCAGAATAACTTGCATTAACTGCAAAGTATACACCATCACCATGTACAGTTGCTGAAATGAAAGGAAAAAACCCAAACATTACTTCACTCAATGAGTAATTTGGTAAAATCTAATTGAGTATTTATATATAATGTGTATCATAATCATCTTAAAGTTTATATTCTATAAGTAAAACTTAAATTCCTTAAAATATGTTAAAATGATGTTAATTTCATACTAAACAAGGATATATAAGCATGCTGACATGATAAACCAACAATGAATATCCATGAGCATTAACAAAACAACAACATCAGCACTGCATACACATGTAGTTCCTTGTTTTATTATATATGTATATGTATATGTGTATATATATATATATATATATATATATATATATATATATATATATACAGGGCATAAAATTTGGCACGAACGATTTTGTCATTCGTCTGTCAGTTATGCAAAACCAATATCGACACGAACAACGGATCGTTTGTGCAAAAACTATAATCGCTTGTCAGAAAAATATAAACTGGCGTGTTTTGGCTATTATAACTGTTTTTGGAATAAAACAACAGAACGGGTCTAGCATTGCAGGTTTGAGAAAAAACCCAATGTATCGGTTTGAACTTGACATCACGGTCAATTACAAAGTCGGCACTGTCATTAGAAGTGTCAATAACATTTAGAAACATAGTCACACGTTCCTTATGATCATTTCGCTACGTGTGGGGAAAACAATATGCGGTTTGGAAATTAAAGCGGTTTATGAGTATTTATTAAATGTGACATCACCTTAGCTGGACATTTACTTATAGAGTTGTAAAATGTCAGGATCTAATGCGAAAACATGCAAAAAGGACACCGTTAGTGAAAAACGTACACAAAAATGGTGGTTTTCCCCGACGATTTCACAGTTAATACAAACAAGAATGGCGACGTATGTAAAGTTATATGCAACATATGTACGGACAATTTTTGGCTATCCGTAGTGAAGCTAGGTTAAGACAAATGAAGGGTCAGCTTTGAACAATGTCAAAAATTATGTTGATGGGGTGTCATTTTTATTTACAAATGATGTCACGACTTATTAAGAGCTGTATTCGTAACATCTGGCACTTTGGTACGTTATGCTAAAACAGAGCTCATAAAAGGAGCATTGAACAGTGATTTATAAGATACACTGTTTATATATATATATATATATACTGAACAAAATAAGAAACTTCTGCTAAATTTGCTTGAACATAACTTGATGAAAACAAACCAGAGGAATAATTGTTATATATGCGTTTAAAGAGTGTTCCATGGTGCATCGTTTGGTGCAAAAATCATGACCATAGGTTAACAGAAACTGGGAGAAATTTTGACCAAGTGTGGTAGGGGTTAAAAAAAAAAAACCCACTTAATAACGGGTATGACCACCTCTTGAATTGACCAATGCAGTGCATCGCAGGCGCATAGAATTGACTAAAGTGTTGATTTCTGCCTGTGGAATATTGTTCCATTCCTGAATGAACGCTTGACGAAGTTCGTTGACGTTAGCAGGTGGGTTGGGACGACGCCTCAATCGTCTGTCCAGACTATCCCAGACATGCTCGATGGGGTTGAGATCAGGACTTTTAGCGGGCCAGTCATCAATGAAATCAATATTATTTGTCCTTAGAAAATTTACAGTGTCTCTAGCTGTATGAGAGGTGGCATTATCATGCTGAAAAATCGAGATGTTGGTGTTGTTATGGAACAGAGGAATGACGTGACGAGAGAATGTCATCACGGTAACGTTGAGCATTTAAATTTAAATTTAAATTTAAATTGCCATCAATGACGACTAGTGGTGAACGATAACCATGGGCAATGACTGCCCAGACCATGACACAACCCCCAACCCCGAAACGATCTCGTTCAAGAACACAACAGTCAGCATAGCGTTCATTTCTCCTACAGTAGACGCGCACCCTGCCATTACCACGTTGTAAAGAAAATCTGGATTCATCCGAAAAAAGAACGGTATTCCAGCGTTGCCGTATCCAATGAGTGTGTACACGTGCCCAATTAAGACAATGACGTTGCGTTAAAACGCATCCGACGTAAGGATGTCATGCATGTAAACCGTTCTCCCGCAGACGATTACGAACAGTTTGCCCACTGATTCGGTTATTATGAAGCCCAGGTTTGTTAGCAGCAGTAGCAGTGGCAGTTTGCAATCGATTGCGCAAATGCGTGTTCATGATATAGCGGTCTTGACCACACGTTGTAACACGCGGACGTCCACGTCGTTCGAAATCTTACGCGAAGATTTCGTATCGCTCGACTAGAACTCCCAACATGCCTTGCAACGTCTTCTGTCGACATGCCAGCATCAAGCATGCCAATCGCCCGTTCGCGTAAATTATTGGGTATTCTTGGCATACTAAAAATGCTACAATGTAAAAAACGTTAATTGTTTTACAAATTTTGAAGCGTTTTCGTTCACTTGACAACAATGTCAGTAAGATAAGTAAAACAAATTGATAGAATACTACACGGGACATGTCGAACCATGCATGCACGTGCAAATTGAATTTCACGTTGTCGACGATTAACAGTGCAAAAATAATCGATAAAATTCATGAATCCTGATAATACAGCTCAAGGCTAATACTACCTATATAATTTCATTACACAATGAATTCTTTAACACAACAAATACTATATGTACAAATCGGAAGTTTCTTTTTTTGCTCAGTACATATATACACACACACACACATGTATATATATATATATATATATATATATATATATACACACACACACGTATATATATATATATATACACACACATGTATATATATATATATAGGACAGATAGATAGATAGATAGATAAATAGGTAGATAGATATATAGATACATTGTAGATATATATATATATGTAATAAATACAAAACATCACATACGTTATTTTCGCTTCCTATTTATTGCACACGTTTATCGTGAGCAACAACATACCACGAAACCGCTACGCAGTATATATTCTTGCGCACAATAAACTTGTGCAATAAATAGAAAGCGAAAAAAAAACGTATGTGAAGTTCAGTATATTTATTTACTTTTTGACACCTGTGTTGTTACGTTGAAATATATGCATTAATTCTGAAACAAACACAACCCTTGCTAAATCAGTTTATTAAAATATGATATACACAGCGAAGAAAATGGTACGTTTAATCAGGGACTTTAAAATAACGAAGTGGAAATTAGAACATAATGAAACACTGAGCTGCAGCATCGATTGGATCGATTGAGGATTCGCGGGAAATCCCTGTTTCATTCAGACTATTGTTTGGCACCAACAAGTACTCCCCTGTAACAGAACCGATGGGGTAGTGTGCTGAAATGTAAACGGCAGCTTTCAAGTTAGTCAAAGCATACCAAATAATAATAATAATTTAGTATTTATGATAAGAATTTGGAGAAAAGCTACGAAAATCGCTCATCTTAGATTCTCCTTTGCTTACCGTTGCCGGTTAACCTTTTTATTTGTATTTGAATCACTGGAGAAAATCGTTCGTGCAAACACTAAACCACACGCACGATATATCGTTTGTCTGAAAAAATCAAATTTTATGCCCTGTGTATATATATATATATATATATATATATATATATATATATATATATATATATATATATATATACACACACACTCATTCCATTGCACACCATGTTAGCAACCAAAAGCGGGCTGATATTGGCAACCGACAGTGGGCCGACATTGGCAGTCATAGTGACCTACATGTAGTAATAATACACAACACACCTCCATCCCAAGTTGTTCCTACATGTGAGGTTTCATGGTCCTATATGCATCTGTATGCAAGATATGGTCCGGATAAGGATTTACTGTTATGTGCAGTAGACAGTGAAAAGTAGGTTCCAGTGACCTAGTAATAGTACACAACACACCGCCATCCCAAGTTGTTCCTACATGTGAGGTTTGATGGTCCTGTATATATCTGTATGCAAGATATAGTCCAACCAAAAAAAGTTAACAGATGGACGGATGGACGGATAGACAATTCCATACCATAATACAACCCATCATAGACGTATAAAAAGAACACTTTTTTTTATTGTATCAACACATTGTCCGAGACTGAATATTTATAAGGAATGAAGTTTAATATTGTAGTCTTAAGAATTATTGCTATCAACACCATCCCTGTAATCATCATGTTTACTCCTGTGTATTTTTTCTTATCCACACCCTATCTTCCGTACACACTCGGTTTATAGTACATGTACATGTATGTTGTTTGTAATTGATTTCTGTCTTCTCCATTGGAGTATTCGATCTACTTCAAATTCATTACATGTACCTGCCAGGGGTGGGAAAAAGCCCTTTTCTCCCGGTCTGGGACCGATTTTCGATCTCTGAGACCGAAATTATTTTTTAAAAACGTGTGTTTGCCGGTCCCACTTTTGTCATTCTTGTTGGTCCGAAGCACCTGTCCATTTCTATTATTGGAACAAATTCTTATCCGTCAAGTGGACCGGCCTGCCCAGACATCGGTATCTCATGCAGGATTTAAAATAATAAATAAATAGTAGTCAATATGGTTAGTGGCAAGACGTCTGTGATTTTGAAGTCTGCCTAAGTATATATCGTCAGTCACTGAAGTCGGACCTACAGTAGTGTCAATCCACAGCCACTAGGTTAGACATTAATTTTGTCAAAGTTGTTGAGCCGGTCAAGAGATTAAACAGACGTTAACAATAACACCATTCTTGGTGAGAGAGCCATCAACGTATTACACTCCCAATTAAAACAAAGGACCCAGAGTTTGCAACTGGTTACAATCAACACCTGTCAACACCTATGTACGGAGCTTTGTCGGGTCGACTCATCGAGTTTCCCAGTCCGAAGCAAGAGACTTTTGTGCAATACAAACTGCTTGAAATAGCATAAAATATACTGAAATAATCTATAAATGTATTTATTGTTGACTGTTCAATGTAGTCTATCCAATAATTATAAAGGATTTTAAAATTAACAAAAGGTTTCCACTTTTTTGTTAACAAGTGGGAGTAAGCAGAACAGCTACACGTACTGGTTATCGCAAGAGCCAATAGAGTTCAAATTTCGTCCAATCAGTGATGACGTTATTAAGCTCTTTGTCTAAACATGTGCTAGCTCAGGCTTTCAAACGCTTCAACGGTGCGATCTTTTATTAATTTTCAGGACACAGTGCTGAATACTCGTACTTTTTATACGTATATGGGATTTAAATTCATAACTTTTATTCCTTTTTTATAATATTTATTCCATTATGTAAAATATATACAATTTGTGGGTGGGTGGGTTTTTTTTTTTTCACTGATGTTATGTTTTTTTTTATTCCTATTCCTTTCCCCCCCCCCCCCCCCCCCCCCCCCCCCCCATCCGTTAATGATGACATCAAGCGGGACCGATTGACAATTTTATTTTTCCCCACCCCTGGTACCTGCTATTTCTAAATTAGTTATATACTAAATCATACAGAATTAGAATTGCAATTACATGTATAATAGGTAAAATGTTAATGAAGGGTTCAATAAAACAGAAATAAAACACATAATTGTCTGGGACCAAGAGGCCCGCAAACACATAAGGACTACCGGTATATATTACATTATTTAAAATGTAAACATTTTAATATATATTACTTACAAGATACTTCACAACAGAATTAGAACCATTTACATGTACATACAATTTCAGTGGGGATATAAATGTATATTTAATTCCTATAAGAAAATTTAAATGCTTGAGAGGTAACAGTTATGTTTAATAATAATTTTGAGTATAAAATCAAAATGGATAATTCTGGTAATTTTATCATATTAGATATAACAGTGAAATTAAGGTGAGAAGACTACACTCATAAACATACCTGGACTAGACAATAAAACGTTTTATGAAAATATCTTTGACTATATTGCTGATCTGAGAAAAGATAAATCCATAATTTTGTAGGGACATAATTTCGTTTTAAATCAAAATTAAGACACTAAAAATATGTAAACATCAATCATTCAGTCTTAAAAACATGAAGCTATGAAATTTTTGGATCTAAATGATCCATTTACAGAACTATATCCAAATCGTAAAAGATATATGTGGAGAAAAAAACTTAAACAAGCTAAATGAGACTTTCATTACAACTAGTAATTTAATACCATCTGTTTAAAACGTAATACATTTAATTAAAAATAGCTATTGTTCAGGCCACTTTACATATTAAATTTAATCAAATTAAAACAGGCACAGGACTATATGGAACTTTAATAATTCATTATTATACTTATAAAGAATATGTTAATTTAAATTAATTAAAGAAACCATTTGAGAAATAAAATGCCAGTATGGAGACAGGCCAGCTTATAGTTTGGATATTTCAAAATCAATTAAATTCAATTTATAATAAATTAGCATCTATTTCATGAAACATTACTTAAAGAAATTAGAAGGAAGACGATTTCGTACTAGCTAGGCTTTTAGAAATTTGAATTGGAAGTTAAACTATGCAAGAAAATTAAAATGCTAGAACAAAATGAAAACGTAGATTCAAAATATATTGCAGATAAAACAGATGAACTAATGGAATTAAGAAAAAGAGGAACTCAAATGCCACAATATTTGATCATGAGGAAAATGGATAGAGAAAGGAGAAAAGCCAACAAAATATTTATGCAACATGGAGTCTAGGAACTATTTCAGTAAACTAATTTCAAGAATACAATTAGAAAATGGAAATAAAATGAGAAAACGGGAGAAATCTTAACAGAAACCAGAAGTTTTTATGAAAAACTTCACACCACACCACTTGGGTAAAGTGATAATGATATAATTGCAAGAAACAAGAGGCCTATATTGGCCTATAAAGCTCCGCTATTTAATTTTCAATTTTGTCAGTAGTAGATAATTCATTAATTTGTAAAGACTATCTAGTATTACATTTTTCTTTAAATTTTAAAACTTACAAAATACATGTCTATTAGTTTGTGAAGACTTCCCCAGAGAATCATAGTACCAACTTTAAGAAATATCTGATCAAAATCCTGGGAGAAGATAGACTATCAAATTTTCAATTCAAATTATAAAAATTAAGAGACGTATCAAGTAGTGGCCTTATAGAGCTCTGCTATTTAATTTTCAATTTTGTCAGTAGTAAATAATTTATTAATTTGTAAAGACTACTTAATGTTAAATTTTTATTTCTATTAAATCTTTTTTTAATAAAAATTCAAAAGTTATCTCTCTCTATTTGTGAACACTTTCCCAGAGAATCATAGTGCCAAGTTTCAGAACAATTTTATCAAAACTTTAGGATATTTTTTTTTTTTCAATATTCAATGTTAAATTTCTATTTAATAAAATTTCAGAAATTCAAAATATCCAAAAAATCTCTAAATTAGTTTGTGAAGACTGCCCCAGAGACAGATGAGAATCCTCCAAATTTATCGGGAATTCCAGATTTTTGCACTGCCAGATTTTGTTCCGGGTTTTGTCAAAATTTGCTACGTTTTACCCCATCCGGATTTTATACTTACTCAGTTCTCAGTTGTCTGGGTTTTATACATGGCCGCGGTTATGTTATCCACATATGTTATCTTTATCACCATTGGTTCATTTTGATCTCACAAGATCTGTGAGCAGTGTAAATGTGTGTCAACTATTGGTAAAATATGAACTGTATTATTCAATTAAAGATAGATAAAATTATTGCGAAACCACAACAAATTTGTTTTAATAAATTTGTAAAAAATAACAAAAAAAACCCTTAAAATTATCTAAACTGATAATTAGAAAAGGATTCTTTTCTTTTACTCAGATGCCAGGAAATCGTCTTACACCATTATATTTTCAAAATTTTCCCCTAGGAGTATCGCAGTGGCGTAGCAAGGGATGGGGGCAATGTCCCCCCCCCCCCCCCAATCAAACCTCTTTTCTTTTCTTTTTTACTATATCAGGGAAGTTAGATGGAGCTGACGTCACTTCAAGCGAGCGCTTTACCACTGGGCTATATCTTGCATATAGCCCAGTGGTAAAGCGCTCGCTTGAAGTGACGTCAGCTCCATCTAACTTCTCTATTATGCACAGTGTAAACAAACGCTCTAATTAACGACAAGGCGCTTTGCTTTCACAGGCCTGCACAAATTGCACGAACGATCGTTTCGTTCGTGCATCGGTTATGCAAATTTATTTCGCATAACCGATTTACCGTTCGTGCAAAACTTTCCGAATAAAATGTCCTAGAGTCACCGGTTTTCGATCGCTTAAGCGAAATATATGAATAAAATATAAATAAAAAATTATAAGTATTTAATAATTTTTCTCTCGGAACAAAGCAGTGACTTCCGTGTTCGTTTTCGTTCTTGTGGTGACATCAGTGTTCACACATTCTCGCACTATTGCAATTACAAATGTGAACGATCAGAAACGCGTGTCGATCGAAAACGTGTGACCGTACGATACATCGCGGGTACAAACAACTTGACTGGTTTCCGACATGTGTTATTATAATTAAATGTTACGGAAATGGCAGATACCAGTCTAGCTAGAATACTTATATTGTGAAGTGTAAGATATTCTCATTGGTTGTTGGATGTCACCGAAGGGAATTCCTTCAAAATGCGGCCAATCAGAAATTGCAATACTTCCATTAATAAACGTTAATCGGTAAACTTCGGCTGATTACGGGAAATTGTCAAATATCACACATGGCGATGAAAAATTTGACTGTATAAGTTTGACGTGTATACTATAAAGGTATATTATTACAGTTCATTTTTACTTCAACATGACAATGGTGTTCTTTATTAAAATTATTTTAAAGTTCTTTTTCATTTTAAAAAAAAACCGGTTATGCAAATCAAAATAGGTTATGCAATTTTTTTTGGCATAACCGATTTTCCGGTTATGCAAATTTTTAATTTGTGCAGGCCTGCTTTCATCAACCTGACTTGTAAAACAACACAAATGACTTGATAGTATAATAAACTATTTAACTAAATATATTTCAATTTGCATCAATAGAACGGAATGGAGTATTTTTTCTTTTAAAAAATCTAAAGAAAAAATACATATTACAAGGTTCACACAGGCTTGAAAAGGCCTTGAATTTGAGGTGCAGTCTTGAAAAGGTCTTGAAACTGAAAATTGCCTTGAAAAGGTTTTGAATATTGTAGTTTAATTGGCCTTGAAAAGCCCTTGAATTTAGTAGATAATCATATGTAGTGAATTATATATTTTAATAAACTTATTAATATTATTTGATATATTAAAAATAATAATCCACAAATAAACAGTTGTTAGCTATGAAAAATTACTTAAAAATCAATGACAAAATTGTTTTGCATGGTATAAAATAAAGAGTTATTTCCCTTTGACAGTCGGTAATTTCCGTGCCGTAACATGCCGAAAGCATGTATGCAAATGGCAGCAACAGAAGCCAGTTTTCCTGTTTCAAAAATAGGTACTACTTGTAAAAATGGTGGAAACTGTTTTTAACCGCTAGTGGTTATCCGAATATAACTGGGTTAGAGAATGCAAAGTGGACAATAGAAAGGCAGTGTGTTCATGTTGCAAGAAAACGTTGGATTTATCTAAAATGGGTGAAAGTGCACTCAAGTCGCATATGTAAGGAGCCTTGAAAAAGGTTTTTGCTGCCTTGAAAAAGCCTTAAATTTTAGTGGTGAGTGGCTGTATGAACCATGTATTATTAGGCCTATTGGTAGGATACGTTCGAGCAAAAATGACCACTCACGATACCCAAGTAATAATTTTCTTTTCTTTGGGACTACGTAATTGGTCAGTTTTGTGATTTTAGATGGGAAAGTGTACTTAATCAAGGGTTTTACAGAATTACTTACAGTAATAAAGCAGCAGGACAGCTGGTAAGGTCCATTACGATTTGAGGTTATCACACAATACCCTGTGATCTTAATAAAAGAGGCATGTCTTTTTAGTGTGTCTAGACACAGTGTCTGAGGACCGTCTATAAATATACACCTGCCAATCAAGAACCACAGGTACAGGCCACAAAAAGAAGAGACCAATTAACCAAGAAAACACTCCGACTATTATTTAAGTACATGGGTTAATTTATATACAAAAGATAATACAATTATTTCAACACTGACAATGGTGGTTTATTTTGTATTAAAAAATAAACCACATATACACGATGCTATGTTACTGGGATGGATATTATTAGAGAACATTGCGATGCATCTGCAAAAATCAGGTCAAAGTCCAATTCCTGACGTGACACGTTAAGTATTACGTAACCACCAGCTCGCCAGAGGGCGTATTCACTGGGATGGTACAAAATGGCTGCGCCCATTATATATAATAGCCGTCACATTTAACCGTTTTAATAATTAATTATACGATTATACTTGTTGATATTAAGCAATCGTGTGCATTATGTATCGTTGAATATGCATACCAGTCCAAAAGCATTGCTTTAGCATTCCTTTAACCATATGTCCAATGCCATATAACTGTAAATAAAATGTGTTGAGTGTGTCGTTACATAAACCATTTCCTTTTTTTTTTACTATGTCAAATTTTATAAAATTGTAAATACATGTGTACATACATACACATACATAATATATATGGTTGCCACCCCCAATAGTGCACACACACACACCCAGTTTGGCCCCGAATAGTGGGTTCCGCCCCCCTCCATGCCAGTAGAGTATTGACTTCCTTGCATTATTATTTATAACCTGCTAAATAATTTAAAAAAAAAAAAAAACACCATAATTTTCAGGATTTTTGGGATGGGGCATTCTCATCTATGCAGCGCAAAAATCTGGAATTCCGGATAAATTTGGAGGATTCTCATCTGTCTCTGGGGCAGTCTTCACAAACTAATTTTGAGATTTTTTGGAAATAGAAATTTAACACTGAATATTAAAAAAAACCTATCCTGTTATCCACAATCAAGACCATATCTCTGCATATAATGCAGTCTAATGGATAGTGGTTGATTCCATGAAAATTCACAAATAAAACATTTCCAAATTACTCTCTATTACAGTTTGTGAAGACTGCCTGAGAATCATAGTACTAAATTTCAGGACTACATGTATCTGATGAAAACTCTAGAAGATAAACATTCAAATTTGGAAGTTACATTTTAAAACATCTCATTGCTATCTAAATACTTGGAAGAAAAAGTGATATTATTTCCTTCTTTTATTAGTCTTATGTTTTTTGTTGGTGTCATACATGTATATATAATATTAAGAATTCTTTCCACAGCAATTTGTGTTAAATCCATAAGGATTAAAATAAATTATAACATAAGTTATATTTTACTGACCATTCTTTCCACAGTAACTTCTGTTGAATCCGTGTGTGTTAACAGAACTTATAGCATCAGCACTGGTTCCATGCCACAGCTTCCTCTCAGCTTGATTACTAGACTGTCTTGATATTTGTTTTTTCTTAGCCACATATTGTTGATACAGGGTCTTATTCTGTATACGTTCAATCTAGAATGAAAAACATTTCAGTACATTTTAAAGCATGTTTTCAATAAGAAATTCCTGTTAATTTTATAGTAGCAGCACAATTAATAGTGCAGATGAAGTTAAATTTCAGATGTATCACATATCGATCACAATGTACATATTAGCCATTTGGTATAAACCAACCCTTTAGTTTGATCTTTAATATTTGCAATAAAAAAGGTTTGTATGATGTATATGCTAACTCAACTTTTAAGTAATTCAGGGTTGAAAATTAGCAGTTAACCGTGACAACCTTTATTGGTTAAGGGCAACTAAGAATTTTACAAAGATAGCTCACTGGGTGACCATCAATTTTAGGATATGGCGAGTATGGTAGTACCAGTTGAAAAAAACAAACACTGAAACTGAATCAAACATGACAAAACACACGTCGCCTGTGCTGGCGTGAACTACAGATCTGGCAGCAACCGACATAGGACCCGTTATATATTTTGACAGCGCCAGACTGACCAGACACGGCCTCAACTTCTGTGGTTTTGGGCCAGGTCTTTCAAAAAATAAAGCTCAAAATGTATGGCAGACACCAGGGTTGAAAATTAGCAGTCGCCCAGTCGCCCATGGCTACTAAGAATTTACAAAGATAGTCTGTTGGGTGACCACAAATTTTAGGGTCTGGCGAATATGGTGCCAGTTAAAAAAAGAAATGCACTGAAACTGAATTGAATGTGACAAAACACACCATGTCTGTGCTGGTGTGAACTACAGATCTGGCAGCTGAAGACATAGAACATGAAGTAAGAACAGATCAGATGCAATAACCATCCAAAGATTACTATAATAAACAAAAAGTACGCAAATTAAAAATAAAATTCTTTACAAATTACCATCAAACTGCATAGGTTAAATCTTCTTTTGTGATACATGTTAAGGCAGTTAATGGAAAATCCAAGGTACCGGTAATCTGAACGACAAAACCGAAATACATGTGTACATGACCAGAGCCATATCTCTGCACAATTCAGAGTTGAATGAGCATTTGGCAAAATAGTGGATGATTCCATGAATATCTAACTAGTGCCTCATCTATCGGAGAACAGCCACTCCTGAGGAAATCCTTTACTGCATTGCCACAAAGATTATTCCATCCCTCTTGCATCTCCACAGAGGACTGCCACTCCCAGACTACATGTAGTTTACTACAGCACACGCAGTTCTACCTTTAGTTCTTTCTGCATTATATTTTACTTCATAGACAATGCAAGTCAAGCTGCATGCCTTGGTTGTTCTAGCATTTTGTGTTCACCTGTGTATTAAAAATGATATTTAATTTGTATATTATTTAATGGTACTTTGTACAGAAACATTTTTATTTATAATGGATTTCTTTTTCAAATACATGTAATGTTATTTCATTTGTTATGGGATTAAAACTTAATAACATGTTTTATATGAATTTTAACTTTATTCATTTATTTATTATCAGTTTCCTTTTGACACAAACGGACTATATACGGTCAGTACATGGTTATTATTTAACAAAGAATATTCTAATGTTCAATTTCAATGTGATAACTGGAGGGCTAGCTGAATTTGAGAATTAAGGGCTAGTAAGATTCTTTTTCCACTGGCCCTGCTGGCGACCATGGTTTTCATGTTCATTTTCAACCCTGGTAATTAACCCTTATCCTGCCGCATTCTTTTTGCTAAATTTAAAGAATTTTCACCTGTTCTACATTTCTAGTAATTTTATTAAAATCCATGGGCATTTTAACATGAAATTACACCCATATATACCATAATGATCCACCTACGTAATGATAGCATTTTGTAGATGGTTATTTTATTTATGTTACCATGGCAACAGCTGCAAATTTCAATATACAATTTTTTCATTAATAATTAAGAAAACATGAATAAAACACTACTATTTTTTTTTTAATTTAAGTGTATGCTGTGATTTATTAAGCATAGTGATTGATTTAAAGAAAAAATTAAGCAGACTGCCATTTTTTTCAGAATAATAGGGTGCAATGCACATACTGTCATCAACGCTTTTTTGTAAATTATGAAGATAATGTCCAATATTAACTATTATACATTTTTAGTAATATTATTAAAATCAGTTGACATTTCAGCATGAAATTACACACATATATACTAAGAATATCCACCTACGTAAGGCTAACATTTTATAGTCAGTTATATTATTTATGTTACTATGGCAACACCTGCAAATTTCAATATACCATATTTTCATTAATAATTATGAAAACTTTAATTAAAAACTTTTTTTTTTTTTTAAATTTAAGTCTATGCTGTGATTTATTAACCATACTGCTTGATGTAAAGAAAAAATTAAGTCGACAACCACAGTTTGTCTGAAAAATAGGGTCAGATGCGCATTCGGCTATCATCGCATTTTTGTAAATTATGAACATAATTTCCAGCATTAACTATTATACATTTCTGGTAATATTATTAAAATCAGTTGACATTTCAGCATGAAATTACACACATATATACTAAGAATATCCACCTATGTAACGCTAACATTTTATAGTCAGTTATATTATTTATGTTACCATGGCAACAGCTGCAAATTTCAATATACCATATTTTCATTAATAATTATGAAAACTTTAATTAAAAACTAATATTTTTCTTTTAATTTAAGTCTATGCTGTGATTTATTAACCATACTGCTTGATGTAAAGAACAAATTAAATTGACAACTGCGTTTTTTCTGAAAAATAGGGTCAGATGCGCATTCGGCTATCAACACATTTTTGTAAATTATGAACATAATTTCCAACATTAACTATTATACATTTCTGGTAATATTATTAAAATCAGTTGACATTTCAGCATGAAATTACACACATATATACTAAGAATATCCACCTACGTAAGGCTAACATTTTATAGTCAGTTATATTATTTATGTTACCATGGCAACACCTGCAAATTTCAATATACCATATTTTCATTAATAATTATGAAAACTTTAATTAAAAATTAATATTTTGCTTTTAATTTAAGTCTATGGTGTGATCTATTAACTATACTACTCGATTTAGAAAAAGAATTAAGTAGACAGCCAATTTTATTTTTGAATAATAGGGTCAAATGCACATACTACCATCAACGCATTTTTGTAACTTGTGGACATTGTGTCCAACATTACCTAGACACTAAAAATATGTATACTATCTCTATTACTTTATATATCTTTGTCAAATGACACAAGATTTTATAAAAGGTATATGCCCTTTCACTTCCTTTGTCTCCTACCTGAGGGGGGGGGGGGGGGCGGGGGGCGGGCAGGGGACACGACATTAACGAAATTCGCAAAATTGATATTTGTATGGTATTCCTGGACACAATAATTGGCTTAATTTCCCCTATTTGTGCCCCACCTTTAGGAGAGGGGTAGAATGACCAAATTCACAAGGAAATGGGTCACAAATATGCAATTTCTATATAACTATTGTGATCTCCATCCCCACCTATGGGACAATCACAAGTTATATACACTGGTCATCTATTTGCCTTTATATATTATTTGAATACTATCCAGGTATAGCATTTCGGGCAAATGAGCTGGCCTAAAACCTTTTAACCATGTATTTCCATCATTTTACTCTGACACAATATTAGTTGTAATCCATGTAAAAATATGTAGTGATCCATTTGCAACCCTATATAGCTGTTCATGGCTGTAACTAGGATTTAAACAATGAGCATGGAAGGTGCAAGACACCATTTTGCAGTCATTTCAGGAAGGTTACATACTTTAAAACATCAGTATCAATAAACTATTTTTCTATTATTTTAACAACAAAATGTGCTCCCTACCCCAATAGGTCACTTGAGATGTCACACAAGTAAATGTTTAAAACATTATTATCGGAATCATGAATTTATATTTGTGCAACTTCTTCTGACATGTTTATTGACAGAGTGAAAGAAGAAGAAATCACTGGCAGTTGGTCCCGCGAAGTATTGTATCTGCGTCAAGGGTCGATCATATAGGTCAACTACACTTCGAAGTTTTTGCGATTTTTCTTTGATATTTTTATCAACAATATAGGATCGTTTTATGACTTGTGATTATTACATCCAGAATACAACATTTTAATTGCATTAAATAATTTGTTTAACGATTTTTGAGACAAAAACAATGTTTCGGGTCGTTGCCTACACAACAGTGTCCGCCCTGCTAAAGTACGTGGAATGTTTTTCTTTTTAATTGTTATTTTAAATTTTTTAGTTATCACCGTATTTTAAAAATAAAAAACGTGATTACTTACTCTGAATCTATTGCAAACCATTATCCTACTGTAATTTTCACATTTTATATAGGTCCATATAGTTACCGAAAAAAAAAATTTGGGGTGTTGCGTAACACGAAAAAGGACCGTGTCGATGTTCTAAAAAACGGTCGATAACTGTTGCATGGAAAAAAAATTGGACCTCGCGGTAAGGGTGTGTATACCCCCGACGCATCCACACCAATTGGTACCGTACAGGCCTGATGTACTAATCATAAGCGTACGGGATCCTGTTTTGTTTTGTAGGGGTGGGAGAGGGAGAAGGGCAGGCTAATTTGTGCCCGAATTAAACGAAAATACCACCAACTAAAAAACATTTATTAGTTTTAGCGTTACTGCCAACCAGCTATATATAATATAGGGTTTCAAACGAAGCAATTTTACATGGATTTAATTACAACTAGTATTGTGGGAGAAATGTTGGAACTACTAGTACATGATGAAAAGGTTTGAGGCCAGCTCAATTTGCCCGAAAGTCTCTGTCGTATTCGCACAAATTTTAGATTTTGGTACTAATAAATTTATCAAAATACAATAGATCCAACAGTGCAACACAACTACAGTTTACCTTTCCGGTCCCTGCTCGAGCAGATTAAAAAAAAAAAATTCAATACATATTCCGGCGGAGCATTACAGAAATCCCCTATAAACTTCGCTCTCCAGACACCCATACCTAAAATCCCAGCACACATGCCTGATTTTTAAAAGATTGTCATCCACCATACAACATTATTACAAAACGTTCACTGCTTATATATGCTTATTCATAAAAAGCCATGCACGGCACCCCCCCTCCCCCCTCCCCACACACCAAATCCTTGGATCCGTGACTGGTACAGTAATAAAAACAAAAAACCGGTGGCGCCACATAATTATGTGTGACACGCAACGAGAATGTTTTGTGATTGGTTATTGAAAATAATGTAGGTCACAGTATTTTGCAGACTACTTCAGCAGATATTCGTAACCTATCGTTTGTAATTCATTTTTTTTAAATGAGAACAAATATATATCCACTCAGTAGTGATTAATACTAATGTCAATGTTGAAAAGAAAACACTGGCAGAAAAACAACACACAACAAAACAACGACGAACACCGAGCACATGTGCGTATTCGATCATATAGTCGACGTAACTGTTCAAGTAAACATAGTTAGTTAGAATATCGTCTGCTGTAGTATAAGTAACCACGTTGTAATTATTAATGAAAACAGTTAGCCGCACATGCAAGCAATGTGTACTACTGCTGTCAAATTGTATGGCGGGAAATGTGCTGTCACATGACCTGTTGTTTATAAATAGAAACAGGGAAATGGCGCTTTTCGACGACTGTTTATGCCGTCGGATTACAATTATTTGATTGTGTTTGTACCTTTTTTAGGCATTAAAAGTGATACTTTTTCTAATTTAATGCAACTGTCATAATGTAGTTCATATATAATAGTATATTATGACAACTTTGTAGAGATAAAAGAAACCGCTACCAAAAAAAAAAGAAACAATAACAAACAATATAGCACGCGCCATTTGACGGGTCATTTTTGTTTTTAAAAAAACATAAGATGTACAACAGCAATTTAGCAAATATTTGGATATGTCATTCTAAGACTATTTATTGACATTTTCTTACTTTGTTTTTGACAAAAATGTCAACAATTAATTTAGAAAACGATTTTTAAATGAAAACAATGCAAAGTGACGTCATTGTGATGACGCTTGACGTGTATACACGTCAACGGCAGGATAAGGGTTAAATCGGACGAAATATATAAATATAAAATCATATCAAAATAACATCATGCTGTCATTAATTAACTAGGATTGAGTCCAATCAGTGGGCCCATCACGCTAATTCTCGTTCCAGCCAATGCTCCAAAACATTTTTACTAATCCAACCAATTCAGGCCCTTGTGCTGGGGGTTCAAAAGTTTAATAGCTTCGTATTTATCAGCAAGTGACAAATCGTTTAACAGACATGTACACTGCATCTAATGAATAAGTGAACAACAATCCTTTCTCAGTCACATTTATTAAATACATAACCACCTAGGATGATTGATCTCTAAACCTTTAACTACTAAGGCTTCTCAATATAACTAGTGCACGGGGCACGTTATGTCAATACTTTTCTCAGTCACATTTATTAAATACATAACCGCCTAGGATGACTGATCTCTAAACCTTTAACTACTAAGGCTTCTCAATATAACTAGTGCACGGGGCATGTTATGTCAATACTTTTCTCAGTCACATTTATTAAATACATAACCGCCTTGGATGACTGATCTCTAAACCTTTAATTACTAAGGCTTCTCAATATAACTAGTGCACGGGGCACGTTATGTCAATACTTTTCTCAGTCACATTTATTAAATACATGACCGCCTTGGATGACTGATCTCTAAACCTTTAATTACTAAGGCTTCTCAATATAACTAGTGCACGGGGCACGTTATGTCAATACTTTTCTCAGTCACATTTATTAAATACATAACCACCTTGGATGACTGATCTCTAAACCTTTAACTACTAAGGCTTCTCAATATAACTAGTGCACGGGGCACGTTATGTCAATACTTTTCTCAGTCACATTTATTAAATACATAACCGCCTTGGATGACTGATCTCTAAACCTTTAACTACTAAGGCTTCTCAATATAACTAGTGCACGGGGCACGTTATGTCAATACTTTTCTCAGTCACATTTATTAAATACA
Organism: Gigantopelta aegis; assembly: GCF_016097555.1. Classification (NCBI taxonomy): domain Eukaryota; kingdom Metazoa; phylum Mollusca; class Gastropoda; order Neomphalida; family Peltospiridae; genus Gigantopelta; species Gigantopelta aegis. The sequence continues at coordinate 16,454,541 of NC_054708.1, read as the reverse complement.
TAACCACCTTGGATGACTGATCTCTAAACCTTTAACTACTAAGGCTTCTCAATATAACTAGTGCACTATGTCAATACTTTTCTTAACATGCACGGCGAGTTGCTTCCCTCTATGTAGCATATTTAAAATGGCAGGGGACTTTTAACGGTTGTTGTTGGAAGATTTATTTTGTTAATAATGACATAAGTACTTCAATCGGGATTTAGTGAGTATGGTAGGTTATACATTTTTGGTTTATGTGTTCATATGTTTGAAACATGGTGCCACAAGTTTTGAATACCAGCTACATATAGGGTATTTAACAAGGTTTGGACGTAGAAGAATCACACATTCTTAGACCCAGTGATTTTCCGCGATTGCGGAAAACGGACGGAATTCACTGAATTCCCATTGTGAAACGGAATTACGATTTTCCGCGAAGTTAAAAAAATTAATACCATTTTACTATTGCCACACACTGTAAAACTGACGATTGGCCCGTGTGCAGTACTATTGGCAAATGCGTAGTGTCGTATTTACCGGTGCTACATTCAGCCAGACCGAGCAGAAAAACGTAAACCAAATGGCCACGTTGGGAACTAAATACTTCGCGAATGTTAGCGAAACATTTGTTGGCTGAACTTGGGACTGGTTCACTGCTTAGTCTGTTGCGCCTGCACAGACGGGACATTTTTTTTTGGAGTAAGTTCAGTCAGCGGTTTGTCGCTAATGTTTGTCACGGAAGACTGATTTTTACGTTTTGTTAACACTAAGCCCTGTTGAATAAAACAGTGCACTCAATTGTTGGACAAATATGCTTTATGTAGTTGTTATAACTGTAACCTTTGCTCCGATTTTTCATTACTAATATGAAGGCCTACTTTGATTTAACAACAAATAGCAATGTATGTCGACTCGGACACCAGTCAATTTTCTAACCCTGGTTTTGGTTTCGTACAAAGTAAATAAAACAGACCCAATGGTATTTTTTTTTTATATGATATATTTGACAAAAGGTACTTTTATTTTTTTTTCATCTTTTAAAACTTAAAAAAATTAATATTTTGTCAAGAATTGTGAAAAATTAAAAATTAAACAGCGTTGTCTGCCTGTTATGTTAATTTGTCACAGCTTGTGTTATTTAAATTGTTAATTAGGCCTACACGTTGTATTCTGAAACGGAAATGAAACGGAATTTACAAAAACATGAAACGGAAAATAGGTTTTTTTTTAAACGGAAAACCACTGGGTCTACATTCTACGTCCCTTCGGACTACAATATAACGTAATTAATATAGAACAATGATTGCCCTGAACACATCAATCAAATATGTCCTCAATGCGTACAAGCGCACAGGCGATACTTTTCTTAACATGTACGGCGAGTTGCTTCCCTCTATGTAGCATATTTAAAATGGCGGGGGACTTTTAAAGGTTGTTGTTAACTGGAAGATTTATTTTGTTAATAATGACATAAGTACTTCAATTGGGATTTAATGAGTATGGTAGGTTATACATTTTTGGTTTATGTGTCCATATGTTTGAAACATGGTACCACGCATTCTACGTCCCTTCAGACTACAATATAACGTAATTAATATAGAACAATAATTGCCCTGAACTTGCATGTCCTCAATGCGTACAAACCGGCCTCGGTGGCATCGTGGTTAGGCCATCGTTCTACAGGCTGGTAGGTACTGGGTTCGGATCCCAGTCGAGGCATGGGATTTTTAATCCAGATACAGACTCCAAACCCTGAGTGAGTGCTCTGCTAGGCTCAATGGGTAGGTGTAAACCACTTGCACCAACCAGTGATCCATAACTGGTTCAACAAAGGCCATGGTTTGTGCTATCCTGCCTGTTGGAAGCGCAAATAAAAGATCCCTTGCAGCTAATCGGAAAGAGTAGCCTATGAAGTGGCGACAGCAGGTTTCCTCTCAAAATCTGTGTGGTCCTTAACCATATGTCTGATGCCATATAACCGTAAATAAAATGGGTTGAGTGTGTCGTTAAATAAAGCATTTCTTTCTTTCAATGCGTACAAGCGCACATGCGGTACTTCTAAAAATAATAGTCGGAGAGTGAAATAAACTTGTGATCGACAGATTAACTTACCTGTTGTTGAGATGGCCTCTGATTAACAGCAGTGTATTGCAAACAAAACATTAGGAGTTAGGTTTATTCAACTTAAGTATGTCATTCTTAAATCTTGTAGTAGGGCTTTGTGATTGACACTAAACACATTGCCTGGTGATAATAGTCGGCTTACCACACAGTAAGCACAAACAAAATATTAATTGGCAATTTATTTCAGCTTTTTTGACAAATTTTGATAGACTTTTTCAGTACTTTGTGACATTAATTTAGCACAAAAACTCTAATCTTAGTTATTTTTATGTGTAAATAACTGATATTTAGTCTGTAATCCATGCAATTAACTGTTTGTTTTGTATAGTATTATAAAATAAGGACAAATGGTTCCGTGTTAGGTGAAAATAGTCAATTAACCAAATTATGCTATATACCGATATGCAAATAAGTGGAGTTGACTACTGTGTGTGTATATATATATATATATATATATATATATATATATATATATATATATACACAGTCAGACCTCGTTACAACAACCATGTTCGTCCCTGGGTCACTTTGTAGTTATATCGAAAATGTCGTTATATCGAAATTGCAGTTATAAAAAATTTATTTTGCTTAACAACACCACTAGAGCACATTGATTTATTAATAACTGGCTACTGGGTGTAATTTTTATTTATTATATAACATTTAGTGAAATATCTTAAAATATCAGTGAAATAAAAGTGTTATCAGTCACTTAGTGATGATAACACATTTTAGAGAGAAAATTTCACTCTAAAATATGTCATCGTCACTGTAGAGAAAGTGTTACCTTAACTGTAAGAAAGCCGGAACTATTTTGCTATATAATAAATAGAAAATTTCATGTTTTTTTGTGTAATATGATGTATATCTCATCTCGTGAAGTTTGCAATCATATCACACTTGTTGCGCAAGCGCGACTCGTGAGATATGATTGCAAACTTCAATTGATTTATATACAAATCATATATAGGAAACCCGCTACATTTTTCCATTAGTAGCAAGGAATCTTTTATATATACCATCGCACAGACAGGATAAGACATACCACTGCAATTGATATACCAGTTGTGGTGTACTGGCTGGAATGAGAAATAGCCCAATGGGCCTACCGAAGGGGACCGATCACAGACCATTATTAAATATATAATTATTAATCAAGGCGCATTCACTGTCATTCTAATCATTCCTTGGTTAAAGATACCTACGATTGATACCTACTTTGTTTACATAATATCATAAAATAGTAGAGTTAATTGTTGGAAGTTAATCCTTTAATTGAATGACTAAAGGCTTATTTTCAAAAGCAATACATGTCTACAGATTTAGCCGACATCAGTAACTCGGACATTATGTGATCATGTCGGCTCGCGACGAGATCAAGGATGTTGAGTGGCTGTGTGTTTACTGCCAATGTACTACGGCATCTGTGATTATGTAATGTCATTGTAAAGAGGTGTTTTCAGATGTCGATTGCATGTTTGTTCCTCATTTGCTCAGTCGGTGTCGGAAGGTGTGAATTCTGGTGTAATGAACAGAATAACATTGTTGTATGTTTGTTCCAGACAATTTGTGGTCGGAAGGTGTAAATGT
>NC_054708.1:16420688-16450645 GCF_016097555.1 Gigantopelta aegis | reverse complement strand
CCAATATCCATTACATTAATGATTATTAAACAAATGTCTGATCATGGGTTAAAATATGAGTATTTAATTCTTAAGAAATTTATTTTTAATTAACTTGTATCATTTTTAGTTTTACCTGTGACTGATTCAAATGTTCCAAAGCTTGATCTGCAATTACTTTCTTGATGGTTTCATCCCTACAGTAACTTTCTACTGCCTGAATGCATCCATCAATGCTTGTATAGTCATCAGAGAAGTAATACAGAGGAACCTCAGAACTATCATCTGAAGCAGATGGTCGGCTGGTTTCTTCATGTTTAGAGCCATAGCCAATAAAGCCTAAAAAAAAGAGAGCAGAAAACCCCCATTGATATCCACACATTTAGTAATACAATATAAACAGTTTAAACAGCATACAGAAACTAGTAACAAGAATTCTGAACAATTAATGGTCTTGCCTACCATAAACTGGTTCAATGAATTAAAATAATAATTTGTGATGTAAAATTCAGAATTATCGTATATCTCTGTGTATTAGCTGACTGTGGATAAGCTGACCCCTTAGTTTGTACCTCAATATCTGGTACAAAAAGGTTGGTATGATGTAAAAGCTACCTTAACTTTTATGTAGTTGAAACGGGCAAAAATATAGATACGTGCATATATATCCGAATTAAAAGTCACAGACCCTATAGTTTGAATCTGTAAAAACAGAAACTAAGTTTGGTTAATCTACAAAACTGTAACATTAATGTTAAAGTTACTTAAGGACTGTCTGTTATTTCTTTCATATTCATCAGCATATGAAAAAAAAAATCATCTGCAAACTGTGTGAATAGGCAAAGAAATAACATACAATCTTTAAATTAAACATGTATTTACTAATAATAACGCTAAAAGTTAGGTTTTTTGGTTCTAAACAATATATATCCGATCGAGGTAATTAATGTACTTGGTCTCGTGCAGTTCAGTCAATTGTGGAAATTTGTTTTGGTGAACCGATCTAGTACAATGTACAAAAACTATTTTAATATAAGATAGCTAAAAACGAATAAATGTTTATAAAAAATCACCTTAATTATGTGGGATAACATTGTTCTGTTCTTTTATTTCTCGATTGAATCGATTGCATGGACATCACGAGCTGATAAATGTTGTTTCCTTTTATATGGGGATGTAAATATTATTTAATACCGACGGTAGAAAATTGCAATGAAGAACACTACCTCTTCTGGGTTGTTTTTTTATATGTGGTGATAACTCTAATAATTTATTAGGAATTTAATGTACCAACGAAAGATAGATTAAGCAAAATGAGATTTGTGTGAATGATGCCTGAATGAAAACAATTAAAAACATCATTTACATGTACATGGTCATGACAGGTTAAGGAAAACAAAAATGGGATACCTGAATTTATTACCCATATGGTTAAAAACATCTTGATACGTTCTCAGTAGAACGCCAAGTGGGATGTAACACTTTGGGACATCATCGACTGGCACACTACAACCTTCCAGGAACATACATGAGTTGAGTGATATAAATTAAGATTGATTATTGGTAATAAATAGCATATTAAACTCGCTACCATTTCACATCATGTTTATGTCCCTCATGAAATAATTTTCAGTCACTCGCTAAAGCTTGTGACAATTGAAAATTGTTTTACTCGTGAAATAAACATGATATGAAATGGATGCTCATTTAATATCCTATTATTATTTTTGTGTAACCAACAAATGGATTATGTACATATGCAATTTACAGAGGCCTGATGGATTAAATTTTCTTTTCAAATTAATTTAATTTAGTTTAATATTTTTTAACATTTCACTATCAAAATTTTGGTAAAATAAAGGTGTTCAAAATCAGAGAATGATGATTGTAATATAATTTACAGCATATTAGGAATATAAATCTATTTGGGTTTTAACATCATAAAAGTACTTTTCACTAGTTACATTCAAAATGACTACCCTTTTGTATGTTTTAGTGCACATGAAATATCCGTTACTCTTAAACATTTGTGTTATAAATTGGAAAATATAAGTACATTTGTTGAGAAACCTGTTAAGAAGTCGAAGCAAATATACGCAGTTGTAATGTACAGAATGAATTTGCATGAGATGTCTTGTGAGTTACACTTTCTAATGCAGATGATCGAACAAGATATATCATAAAATTTGTTCTGAAAAAACCCACCATACTATTTTAATTTGTAAAACAAAAATAAATAGTAATATGGACTGCTACTTCTAATCTGTGGGCAACATTATTATAACTGAACACAACTGCAATAGTGTACGTGATGTATTGACATGTTTTCAATTTACTTAGATGTCAAAGGTTCACATCCTGTTAAATATATTAACATATATATCATATCAAAATATATTTATATTTCAACTAACTTTGGGCAAATTAAAATTGTACACACAGCTATAACAATGCTAAAAAACAAATGGCAAAATGTCATTAATGACAATGTTAGTATGTTTTAGGGTATTTAAAACAACACCCGAAAGGTTCGTTATGTATCACTTGTTTAAACACATATCTTTGCCAGTTCTCTCTATATCGAGTTATATTGAAGACCACACTAACATATATTAGTGGCCCATTTCATCCTCGATTCTGTGGATTTAATAAAAAGGTTCAAATTAATGTTATTATAAATATAGATTACCGAAACAAACAATAAAGTTAACAATCTTTCCTTTAAAATATTTCTACGAACCAGCTGCTTTGACAAACTGCCAAAATGGCAATTCAAAAAGAATATCTACATATTTGATCATATAATGATCATTAAAGCATGAAGCAATATATCAACAAACAATTTCCAATCAACTCTGAGGTAGTATAAACAAACATCTTTCCACTTTATCAGTTTGTTTTTAGTTGTTCTCCATTTGACTGGAACATAATCCGTTCTCCTCTCCTTGCTTGGAGTTTAGGGTGTATAAAAATGCTACTTTTTGCATTACATAATTGTCAAAAGACCACAAGACTGCTATGTTGAAGAAATTATTGATGCTGAAATGTCTGTTAACATGTTAGCAAAACGATTTAACATCACAACAAAATTTAACATCATAATTTGCTCTTTTAGTCCTCCCTAAAAACAACAACTTACTTGTGTACTTTCAGAAAAGAAATCCTGCAGTAAAATAATATATAGCCAAATAGTATATATTATTTGATGAAACTACGGAATGTATTAAACCATTAAACTTAAAAATAATTCTCCATCATGATGTTTGTTTTAAACAACTGAATACAAGTGCAATATGTAATGTATTTTTTTCAAAAAATGTTTCATTTTTCTGTATAAATATACTTCGAAAATTCTGCATTGAAAGTAGTTAAAATATAACGATCTCAGATTTACATGTATCAAATACTTTTTTTTTTAAATATGAAAGATTTGTTACCAAATTTAACGACCATTTTGATGCTATAAACAAGTAAATTTTATTTTAGATAGACTTTAAAATAGCATAAATATAATGTCTGTGATTTTGTTTACTGCAGAAAATCTAAATTAACTAATTTAGAAGCATTCATTCACATAATAAACAAGTCAGACACAAAATATATTTAACTGGAGTTTTGCATTTAAAATGTGCATAAACATTCTTCCTTGCCAAAAATTTCTCTCAATAGCAAAAGGATTGGAAACTCATGGTTTGCTACAAAAATCATATTTTATGGTAATGAATCTTTCTGTAATGAACATGTTATCCGCTAATGTAAAAAACATTTAAACAAATTATGTTCAATTGTAACTGTTTTGTTAGGTATCATACACATAATGAGTGAAAGTCCTGATGTGTTAATACTTTTAATATTCTTACGTGTTAGTGAAAAAATAGTGGTAATGTACATTTATATACTAAGTTTAAAATTATGGAGCCAATCAAACATATCTGATCCAAAAGAAAACATTTGGATTTGGAAAATGTATATTTCATTCCATTTAATCTAATTCCTGAATATATTGTTCTCATTAACCAACATTCAAATATAGTATATGTTGATCCTTGTTTAAATAATAATCATGAATAAAGAAAGTAACAAACATTTCACAATAATCAGTGACACAAAGAAAATGGTAAGCATTTCTTTGAAATAGACTGACATTGGAAAGGAGTTTTCAATCATATATATATATATATATATATATATATATATATATATATATATTTATTTATTTATTTATCATATAATATCTTACATTTTCAGTGCAATCAAAGTATGTGATTTTTTTCAGATCACATACTTTAACCAGGGCTCAAGTTAGGTCTAAATTTTAGGGAGAAGTGACTTCTCCCTCCAGACCTTGAGAGGGAGAAGTTTTTAACCAGAGGGAGACTTGAATTTATTTCTATTTTTTAGTATGTACATTTGTATGTATGTATGTATGTATGCCCACAAATGACTGTCAGGTCAGATGTCAGGAATTAAAGTGATTATATCAATTTAATGTTCAAGCATACTCGTTGCGAGCACGATTTCTGACTAGAGCCAGAAACTGTACTTGGAACAAGAGGGGTGTGGGAGTGTTTAAAAAAAAAAAAAAGTTTTAAAAGTTAAAAATGTTTATACAGATGATTAGCTAAAAATAGTTAATTGATGGTTAAATAAACTTTATCTACAAAGAAGTTAAAAGGGTTTTGTTTAGGGTTAAAAAAGGTTTATTTTTTAGGCTTCAGGCTTCAGACCATGTTTTACATCCACTAGGGTTCAGGCATGCCCCCCCCCCCCCCCCCCCCCCGGTCTTACCCCTGGCATGGCCAGCGATTCGACCAGGGGATGAAGGTTAGAGGTGGGGGTAATTTCGACTTTAATTTTTAGTATGTATGTATGCCCACAAATGACTTTCAGGTCAGATGTCGGGAATCAATTTAATGTTCAAGCATGCTCGTTTCGAGCACGATTTCTGATTAGAGCCAGAAACTGTACTTGGAACAAGAGGGTGGGGGAGTGTTTAAAAAAAATTTAACAAAAATAAAAGTTAAAAACATTTATACAGATGATTGGCTAAAAATAATTAATTGATAGTTAAATAAACTTTATTTACAAAGAAGTTAAAAGGGTTTTAAACAAAGGGTTAAAAAAAGGTTTATTTTTGAGTACTTTACTTGCGTTTTTATGTCAAATCACGTGAAGCCCCTTTTTGCAGACACTGATTACGAGTTATTACTGTTTATACTTCAAAGAAACCAACTGTATGGACGATATGATCCTAAATACCAAATTACGGATTCATGTGATGACATGTACATTCTTTTATTTTCCTTTGTATTATCTTCAAAGACTGTGATAATTAATCCTTAATTACGCATGTCACCATCTCCAAATTCCTGGTCAGTCACCCGTGAATGCATGTTGCCAAGCATGTGGCCTCTGTTTTGACAAGGCGACTTTGATATCACTCCGGACACACAGTCAGGTTGAAGTCGGCGAGATCAAGGCGAAGTTTGGGCTCACTTCGCCTGGTTGCGTGAGCCCTACTTTAACAATTTATTAACTTTGCAAATGGAGGTCACAGCACTAGGTTTATTGACATTTAAGCAAACGCACGTGGGTGACACTCCATAATTGACGCATGCATTCATAGTCATCAAATAAAAACATTCCAATAGCAATTTTACACTGAAAGCTGTCCAGCGTTCAGAAAACAAAAAAACGTTAGGCCCTAGGTTATTTTGATGTAAGGACATCCAAAATGACGTCATTCGAGTTTGATGTCATTTCCATTCAAAAATACACCGCGCCACATATTCTTACGTCATTTGAATATCGCGTAATGGCTGACTGGAATTAAAGTTGCGTGTACAGTTTACAAAAACATGTTATATTAAGCTTGAGATTATATGATAAAGAGATTATTACCCTCGTTTTTTTCGGTATCGTCAATATCATATATTAGGAATAAAAATAATGTATTATGATCGCCAGAGGCTCGCATAATACGATTTTTATTCCTAATATATGATATTGACGATACCGAAAAACACGAGGGTAATAACCTCTATATATATATATATATATATATATATATATATATATATATATATATATATATACTGATGGAAAGAAATAAGGGAACACATCAAATTGTAGACCAAATTTAATTCACATCAAATTGTAGACCAAATTTAATTCACAACTAGCTTATTAATGTCTGTATTTCATACCAAGTTGTAATGTGGGATTGAATGTCTGTAGTGCTGAATGTGCTGCCTATATGTTCGCAGTCAATTTCTGATAATATGAATTGATTTTTGATGCAGTCATTATTTCTTGTTGCTGTCTGTGTGATCCTTTATTTCTTTCCATCAGTATATATATCTACAAAATGAGCAAATGTAACTAAGCCTGTTACATCATTTAGTATTATAAAAAGTGGCTGAAACTTTACATTTCCATGTTGAAGCACAGTGTTTTTTTTTTAAACGGTTTCTTTCAGGTGTGGATGATTTTCAGATTTCCAAACCAAGTGACGATAGATCACGGGAACCCTAACATTTAATATCTGATGAATTATTGTGCTTTCCAAGCTTTAATTTTTTTTAAGTTATGGGCGCATCAAATACACCAGTTTATTGAGAATGAGTGTAAGATGAACATCCATCTATAAACCAAGTTTCATTAACCTAGGACTTACAGTTTGTGAGCTAAACACAAAAGCTGAGACCATCACACCGCTGTTGTTAAAGTAACACTTACATCTTGCCTTTTGACTTTGTCAAGGTGGATTACAAATAGGACATATATGTACATGTGTTCTCTTCTAATTCATATGGTAAACTCAAACTTTTGATCCAAAATATGCAATAAAGTCTGGTAATTAACATACAAATGTATATATTTTCCCATACTGCCTGTATTTTTCCAAAATGTCATGGTACATACAACTTACTAACAACATCAATGAGCACAATTTAAGAGATGTTAAAATACATTGAGAATACTATGGCCGTTAGATACCATTTATCTTACAAGTTGTTTTAAAACGTATCTAATGAGTGAAAGTGAGTTGGATATGTTTTTAAATAAAGTTTGTTTTAATGACACCACTAGAGCACACAAATTTATTAATCATCAGCTATTGGATGTCAAACATTTAGTAATTGTGACATATAGTCTTAGAGAGGAAACCTGCTACATTTTTCCATTAGTAACAAGGGATCTTTGATATGTACTATCCTACAGCAGGATAACACATAGCACGAACTTTTATATACCAGTTGTGGTGCACTGGCTGGATCGATCCCGCTACGTCCCACCCCTGATATGTTTTTAAACTAAGTTGTAAGATAAATGGTATCTAACGGACATGAATGTTGTATTCTATTTCTTACATATCCTGAAAAAACAGTTTTAAAATAAATTTAAATGCCTTTTCCAATCTATTTACGACCCTTTTGTGCTTATAGTTAACTTGTGCATCATGGACACGTCAATTTCAGGTTCTTTTGTACTTTACTGAGTGATCGATTTAACTGTTCCTTTTTTTTTCATTGGATAGTATGGCATTGGTGACCTGGTCATCACCTAGGAGCAGCCAGTAGTGTGTCTTTAAAATTTTAACAAGTACGTGTTATAAAAAATAACGAATGATGTTCTCACCAATGGGTGTGTAAGAAATTGGCTTATCAATTTTTTCTTTGTGTTCTTTGCCAGTGCAAACTTCTCTTTAACTGCAGATTTAGAAGATTGGGTTGAACCTAACCAAGCGGTGTTTTGCCACCTGATACTGAATTTCAAATGAATGTTTCATTAACATTAACAAATTGACAACTGCCACTTAAAATAAACAATATACTTTCAGACAATCAATTCCACAACCAGCTCTTGCTTTCCATGTTGAAGCACAGTGCAGTAATTATTCATAAGAGTGTCAACTATGTCAACATTAGTTTTAAAAACACAAAACGCTAAATTAATACATCCTATAAGATTGAAGAAATGAGTTCACCTTTAACAGTATCTGTAACCGTATGCCAAAACCCAGGTTTGCCAGCCTTTTGTCCCAGTGCTTTTTGAATTGTGTCCGTGAATGACTGAAGCATGTCAGGTTGAAATATGATGATTCGGACATCACAAATTGAAGGATTCGACTTTTGATGATTATTAATTGCAGTCACAAAGGATTCAGCCACATTGTCAGCTGAACTGGCAGCCATACCTGTTTTTAAAAAAACCCTAACATTAAAAACATGCATATTATGTACATTTCAGGTCACATGGTGCATACAATATCAAACAAAAAGGAAAACAATTTAGGAAATTATGAACGAGATACATTAATATACCGTTTAATTTGCTCACCTGATATTAAAATAACTATACTTCTGAAAAGTGAACAATAGCAATGATTTATCAGAGATGGTCATTTGGTGACCGCTAATTGGACATTAATATAAATGAACAAATGAAGATGTGCATATACAAACATATTGTAACCTGAACCAATAAATAATCCACTTTTATCACAGCATACATGCCTTGATATTTTATGAATTCTTCTTTTACCTGTGACATAATTATGGAATAAATGAAGATGTAGACTGGTGATGGTCAGTTATCAGAGGATCAGCTGTGAGATATATGTAATTAGGGACTAAATGAAGATGTAAACTGGTGACGGTCAGTTATCAGAGGATCAGCTGTGACATATATGTAATTAGGGACTAAATGAAGATGTAAACTGGTGATGGTCAGTTATCAGAGGATCAGCTGTGACATATATGTAATTAGGGACTAAATGAAGATGTAAACTGGTGATGGTCAGTTATCAGAGGATCAGCTGTGACATATATGTAATTAGGGACTAAATGAAGATGTAGACTGGTGATGGTCAGTTATCAGAGGATCAGCTGTGACATATATGTAATTATGGACTAAAGGAAAGTGTAAACTGGTGATGGTCAGTTATCAGAGGATCAGCTGTGACATATATGTAATTAGGGACTAAATGAAGATGTAAACTGGTGATGGTCAGTTATCAGAGGATCAGCTGTGACATATATGTAATTAGGGACTAAATGAAGATGTAGACTGGTGATGGTCAGTTATCAGAGGATCAGCTGTGACATATATGTAATTATGGACTAAAGGAAGGTGTAAACTGGTGATGGTCAGTTATCAGAGGATCAGCTGTGACATATATGTAATTAGGGACTAAATGAAGGTGTAGACTGGTGATGGTCAGTTATCAGAGGATCAGCTGTGACATATATGTAATTATGGACTAAATGAAGATGTAGACTGGTGACGGTCAGTTATCAGAGGATCAGCTGTGACATATATGTAATTAGGGACTAAATGAAGATGTAAACTGGTGATGGTCAGTTATCAGAGGATCAGCTGTGACATATATGTAATTAGGGACTAAATGAAGATGTAGACTGGTGATGGTCAGTTAACAGAGGATCAGCTGTGACATATATGTAATTAGGGACTAAATGAAGATGTAGACTGGTGATGGTCAGTTGTCAGAGGATCAGCTGTGACATATATGTAATTATGGACTAAATGAAGATGTAGACTGGTGATGGTCAGTTATCAGAGGATCAGCTGTGACATATGTAATTAGGGACTAAATGAAGATGTAGACTGGTGATGGTCAGTTATCAGAGGATCAGCTGTGACATATATGTAATTAGGGACTAAATGAAGATGTAGACTGGTGATGGTCAGTTATCAGAGGATCAGCTGTGACATATATGTAATTATGGACTAAAGGAAGGTGTAAACTGGTGATGGTCAGTTATCAGAGGATCAGCTGTGACATATATGTAATTATGGACTAAAGGAAGGTGTAGACTGGTGATGGTCAGTTATCAGAGGATCAGCTGTGACATATATGTAATTAGGGACTAAATGAAGATGTAAACTGGTGATGGTCAGTTATCAGAGGATCAGCTGTGACATATATGTAATTATGGACTAAAGGAAGGTGTAGACTGGTGATGGTCAGTTATCAGAGGATCAGCTGTGACATAATTAGGGACTAAATGAAGATGTAAACTGGTGATGGTCAGTTATCAGAGGATCAGCTGTGACATATATGTAATTAGGGACTAAATGAAGGTGTAGACTGGTGATGCATGGTCAGTTATCAGAGGATCAGCTGTGACATATATGTAATTAGGGACTAAATGAAGGTGTAGACTGGTGATGCATGGTCAGTTATCAGAGGATCAGCTGTGACATATATGTAATTAGGGACTAAATGAAGGTGTAGACTGGTGATGGTCAGTTATCAGAGGATCAGCTGTGACATATATGTAATTAGGGACTAAATGAAGATGTAGACTGGTGATGGTCAGTTATCAGAGGATCAGCTGTGACATATATGTAATTATGGACTAAATGAAGATGTAGACTGGTGATGGTCAGTTATCAGTGGATCAGCTGTGGTTGAAATCTACATGGCGGAGCTAGAGAAGAGTCAAAATCTCTCAGCCAATCAGAGGCTAGGGTAGCCATATTAGGTTTTGAATCATCACAAAAACATAACAACACATGGTCAGGGCCATTAGTGGAACTTGAGAAGAAGTTGAAAATGTCTAAGTCAATCAAAGACCAGGATTTCAAATCAGCCCAAGGGCCATAAGAGGATCATTTGGAGTACATTTGGTTGAAACCTGTCTGATGAAATGTGAGAAGAAGTTGAAAATGAAAAAAGTTGACAGATGACGGATGATGAATAACTATGAGCTAAATTTAACATCTGTTCAATTCTTATTATTCTGATTAAGGAAGAATTTTTTAAACAAAAAAAAGAAAAAAACAAAACAAGAAGACCAATCAGTTGCAAGTAGACAAAATTTTACTTTTTAAATTCACTTAATTTTCCTCTTTATGCCCTGCCCCCAGGATGGGGGGGGGGGGGGGGGGGTCAGAATGACCAAATTCACAAATTTATTTTTCCATGTGCCAAGGTTTGACATTTATGGAAAAACTGAAAATTATTTTTAAAGACTGGTTTAGTTTTTCTCCTTTTGGACCCCCATCCCTCAGGCCCATAGGGGTTAAAATGACCAAATTGAGAAATCTGTTTTTCCATGTGCCAAGGAAGCTTCTAATTAAATGATGACATATCATGGATGAAACTGAAACATACCTGTACCAAGAGCTGGAAAAGCTATTGATTTTACATCAGGTACATCTTCTGCTGCTGATAAACACTTGGAGATAATTTTTTCCCAGTTGTCATTAAAATGTGAAATGTTTACATGCACAATAGCATTACATCCAAGGCCTTCTGCACCAGTTGAAACCACACCATTCTTTGCCATCTTTTTCACTAAATAATGAAAAGAATGCAGTGAAATACTAAAATAAATGTAATTCACAGATACTGTGTTTCAATAGTCAAAATCACATGAGAATAAAAACTGCTTTGTGAGTATTAGCCTTTTGCTTTACAACATATAATATTGACTAAATTCAACATGCTCTTTGATGTACATGTACATCACTAAATTGATCCAACTATAAATAACTTTTGATTTCTTTTTAATCATTATTATTCAGCCATGGACTGGGAGGGGACTAATAAAATCAGATGTGTATATTGTCAATAGGTGTTAAATTTACAGTTTCAGTTGACTAATCATTGGAGGAAGTTGACCGAAACACTGACAAGGTTTGGGGCAAGTTAAAAAACAATAGGACGAGTTAGCAGCAGGTGAGCTGGTTTCCGGGCAAATCCACCTCATCCCCAATTCAAACACAAATCACTTACATAATAATGTGTATTTAGTGGGTTCCAAATAATTGTCTCTTAATTACAGCTAACTAAGATTCAGTGTTATTGTTATATATAAATATGTGGTTTAGTTTGGTTATGTATATTATTGATTAATTTGAGCTTTAGTCTGTCATTCACGTTTGAAATATCGGGCGAGTAATAAGCTCTCCTCATAAAGCTCCAGGCAGTGATTAGCTTTATAGTCTGTCCTTCACACTTGAAAATATCAGGCAAGTGATGAACCACTCTCCTCGTAAGCTCCAGGCAGTGATTAGCTTTATAATAAAGCCTGCCCTTCACACTTGAAAATATCAGGCAAGTGATGAACCACTCTCCTCATAAGCTCCAGGCAGTGATTAGCTTTATAGTCTGCCCTTCACACTTGAAAATTATTAATATTAGGCAAGAGATGAATCACTCTCCTCATAAGCTCCAGGAAGTGATTAGCTTTATAGTCTGCCCTTCACACTTGAAAATATCAGGCAAGTGATTAGCTTTATAGTCTGTCCTTCACACAAGTGATGAATCACTCTCCTCATAAGCTCCTGGCAGTGGTTAGCTTTATAGTCTGCCCTTCACACTTGAAAATATCAGGCAAGTGATTAGCTTTATAGTCTGTCCTTCACACAAGTGATGAATCACTCTCCTCATAAGCTCCTGGCAGTGGTTAGCTTTATAGTCTGCCCTTCACACTTGAAAATATCAGGCAAGTGATTAGCTTTATAGTCTGTCCTTCACACAAGTGATGAATCACTCTCTTAATAAGCTCCAAGCAGTGATTAGCTTTATAGTCTGCCCTTCACACTTGAAAATATCAGGCAAGTGATTAGCTTTATAGTCTGTCCTTCACATAAGCTTGAAACAGTGATTAGCTTTATAATCTGCCCTTCACACTTGAAAATATCAGGCAAGTGATTAGCTTTATAGTCTGTCCTTCACACTTGAAAATATCAGGCAAGTGATTAGCTTTATAGTCTGTCCTTCACACAAGTGATGAATCACTCTCTTAATAAGCTCCAAGCAGTGATTAGCTTTATAATCTGCCCTTCACACTTGAAAATATCAGGCAAGTGATTAGCTTTATAGTCTGTCCTTCACACAAGTGATGAATCACTCTCCTCATAAGCTCCAGGCAGTGATTAGCTTTATAGTCTGTCCTTCACACTTGAAAATATCAGGCAAGTGATTAATCACTCTCCTCATAAGCTCCAGGCAGTGATTAGCTTTATAATCTGTCCTTCACACTTGAAAATATCAGGCAAGTGATGAATCACTCTCCTCACAAGCTCCAGGCCGTGATTAGCTTTATAGTCTGTCCTTCACACTTGAAAATATCAGGCAAGTGATGAATCACTCTCCTCACAAGCTCCAGGTAAGTGATTAGCTTTATAGTCTGTCCTTCACATTAGTGATGAATCACTCTCCTCATAAGCTCCAGGCAGTGATTAGCATTCCTTAAGAAAAATCTTGAGTAAAGCTTGCACATATAACAAAAAGATGTTTTGCATGGCTCACATTGAACAAACACCGAATGAGGATAGTGATATTCAAACACCAGAACCAGCTGGGTTAAAGCAGCTCTATTCGACAACCAGCAGGTTGCAGTTACCATATTTTACATGGATCATAAAAAACGTGATCAAATTAATGTGTGCTTGGGCATGCAAGTGTGATCGCTGCACGTCAGATATGAAGGACTGTTTAGTTGGTGGTAAATAATCTCAATCACTCCAAATGTTAGTCCAAGTAAGTGTTAAAGTAAGGAAAATGTTGCCTTTACTGGTGCTTTAAGTAAGAAATACAACAGAGCTTGGCAGTATATAGGCCTATCGTATATTCCATATGGTATGAATATCATATCAATACTGATTTTTCTTACCAAGCAAATCTCAAAGTTCCTAAATTTCAGTGTCGAAATATATTCCCACCATTAAATAAAACATTATAAAAATATCTCATGACTAACACAAACTGGCTGACAAGTACAGCATGTAGACTGTTATATTTCCAAAGTTTAATGCTTAAAAGAAGTAGCTGTGTAAGCGAGTTTGACTGTAATTAAAAGTATACAGTTCAGTTTACCTTTTTTGACACATTCATCCTTTAGTCTCTGTCCACATGCTCTTGCTATTGCTTGGGATACACCACCTTCAAAGAAAAATCTTTCTTGATCAATAACAGCTCAGCACATTGTTTCATCAGCTTTTAAGTCTCTTTAAAGGGACATTCCTGAGTTTGCTGCAATTTTAAGATGTTATCGACTGACACAAACTTTTTAATGACTGTCAAATATATTTTTATGCATAAAATATTAGTGTCTGCATATTAAACTATGCTGCTATGCTCATACCCAAATTGCTACGCTCAGTTGAAAAAAAATCCAGTATGATACGCTAATGAAAACCAGTATTAACTTTTGCAACAGATAAACATAATTGGAAGATTTGTGTATTTGGCCAAAGTTTCTACTAACGAATTATGTTTTATTTGCCAAGCGTATACGTTTCATCTTTATTACAAATTATAGGTCTACAGAGTACATTTGAAAAGCAGGTGATTTCTGGCAATTATACTAAACATTGGACGTAATCTTGGAATACAGTAACTATAAAAATTGAATTCCTCATTTCTGTGGCATTTTTTAAATTGTTTTATTCCAACATATAAATGTATAATTTGCATATTAAAAACCATTGTAAAACTGTTACAGTAAGATGTATTCAATAACAGACATGTAGTTTTACTGTAGGCCGACCCCAGTGTTGCACTCTATAAAACCTTCAAAGAACTGCATGTTCTTTAGTTATATTACGCTTGCATGCTGTGAATATAGAAAATTGCATGTGAACGTATGCCAGTTAGGAATAGAGTAATTTTAATTTTAACTTGAAATATGAATATAAGCATTCAAATTTAGTATTGATCACATCATCGCACAACAGTTAATTTTGGGTTTATTGCATTTCGATGCTGGGTTTTAAAAAAAATTCTTGTCATTCTTAATCCTGTTCAAATCGCAGACTTATTTGACAACATTCGTTACATTTCGGGTATGTCTGTATTCCTTAACTGACGACAAGCATTATCTATGTTAAAAATAGCATGACCCAGTCTTTTACTATGACTATGTAGTTATTTGGTGTTATTTGGTGTTTTCTTTTGCTGTTGTTTATGACATTCGGCCATGCTACGCTCAGATATCATTTGCTACACTCAGCTTGTCATGAATGCTACTCTCACTTGTGGCTAGGGGTTGGCAGCTCTGTGTTTCTGATCATTCTAATATTTGTACTAGGTTAAATTTCATTTTATTTCTTAAAATATATTTTTTTCGTACTTACAAAATTATTTGAAGACAAAATCCAGTTTGGGCTAGAACTTACAAATATTAAGATGACCAGAAACACAATGAATATACAGACACTGATATTCTAAACAAGAAAATGTATTTAATATGTAAGTTTAATCGTAGAAATATTGTATTTGTCGAAAACATCTTACAACAGGAATGTCCCTTTAACTTGTGATGAAATTAGTACTACAGTGAAACCCCTCTAAATCGGACACCCATGGGACCAAGTAAAATGTCTGGTCTTAAGGGGTATCCAGTTTAGAGAGGTAATTTTCTGTAAAAAAACATTTAAAAATGGATTGACATGCTTGAGGAAATCCTGGTTTACAGAGGGTCCGGTTTAGAGGGGTTTCACTGTAGTTGCATCTAGAGACTAAGAGAAGAAACTTGCTGCTGCCACATGGACTCTTACTCTCCACCTCAAAGAATTAAATACTGTACCAACAAATACTGTTAAAATATACAACAAACATCACATTTCTATTTTCAGTAACAGTGGCCTTGATCTTTGATGCAGAGAGGAGGAATACAAAGATGTTCAAAATATCATAATCCTATTTCTATATGTGAAGTTTCATAAAAAATTAATTGAGAAATGAAGTCGCCAGAGCAACGATGTGTTTCACGTACATACAGGCAAGACGCCACATGTACGTATATCCCCTCAGCATGTCGTGAGAGGATAATAATTACAAGACATTTGATTTTACACCACATATTTTTGTTTATTACACAAGCTCTAGACTTCAGCATATCTTAGCACACTAAATGGAAAGATTAGGTAGTAACTTGCCAATACAACCCATCAGACATTTTGATGGTCAGCGTGTTTTCAAACTGCATATTCAAGATTCAGTGTTAAATGTGTCAGTAAATGCTGGAGTCTATTTTCTTGTCCACTGGACTGATTTAACCAGCTTTTACATGAGGCTAGATAAATCTGTTTGACCCTAGGGCTAGATGATTTCAAAATACACTTTATATTTTATGACCATTGAATAATAAAGTTTTTTTGTTTAACATATGGGTGTTGATTGGTTAGGGACAGCGGGGACACGTCCCCCTCACTTTTCAATGCCGGGGGACAATCTATATAAATGCCCCCCCCCCCCCCCCACTTCTTCGTTTAGCAAAAGCAACAACACCACTACCACCAACAACAAAAAACAAACAAACCAAAAAAACCCACCTAATTTAATTACTGTATTAATTATTTATTTAAAATGGCAAGTAGTTATCCTTTTTATTATAGTTTTGTATGAACGTCATTGTTGACTTAACTCGACGTAACAAACACACACAAACACTAACATGTCCCCCCCACTTTTAAAGCTGGATTGACGTCCATGGTTTAACGACACCACTAGAGCACATTGATTAATTAGTCATCGGCTATTGGATGTCAAACATTTGGTAATTCTGACTCCTCTGATGACTACAATGTGCTCTAGTGGTGTCACTAAACCAAACTAACTTTTCTAACCTGTGTTAAAAGACCACTTCTGTGATTGCAGTATTATTTTATGTTCTGGTTAAAAACCATGCACAACCATGGTCAGGACATGGTTGTACATGTAGCAAGTGACTATGGTATTTAGAATATGATGACAATTTTTCAGAGTCAACCATTAACCAATGCCAACCAAGAAATGGTTTAAAAATGCATTGTCTAAACACGCTTTGGAAAATTACCTGCTCCTATAGACATTGTAGTAATAAAGTATATTAAAGTGAAATACTTTTAAATCACAAAACATTAATTAATGATAAATGCTATGCTTACCTTGTGAGAAATCTAGACGGTCATTGGTACTATTTACAATGCAATCAACTTTCTCCTTCGTGATGTCTCCTTGCTTGACTGACAACGAGACTGATCCAATCTTGAAACCTTCAGAAAGGTCAGACTGAGATACCTGATGCCAGCCAGCTTCATTCTGACGGCTATCTTCTAACAGAAACAAAAGAACACATAAATCAATATACAGTAATTAATAGTAATACCAGTTTAGCTTTTGTAACTACATGTACTACAAGTAACTTTGGACAAAGATTCTGGTTTTATGCAGCAATTTGTTATATGTAATGTTTGAAAATGTGTTGCCAATTTATAGATTTTCCAAAGTCTGACAAAGTGAAATAGTTAGGGCTCACGATAGCACAAATGCAGCGGACCGGAACATATTAAAGGGACAGACCCTACGATAGCACAAATGCAGCTGACCGGAACATATTAAAGGGACAGACCCTACGATAGCACAAATGCAGCTGACTGGAACATATTAAAGGGACAGACCCTACGATAGCACAAATGCAGCTGACTGGAACATATTAAAGGGACAGACCCTACGATAGTACAAATGCAGCTGACTGGAACATATTAAAGGGACAGACCCTACGATAGTACAAATGCAGCTGACTGGAACATATTAAAGGGACAGACCCTACGATAGCACAACATGACTGGAACATATTAAAGGGACAGACCCTACGATAGCACAAATGCAGCTGACTGGAACATATTAAAGGGACAGACCCTACGATAGCACAAATGCAGCTGACTGGAACATATTAAAGGGACAGACCCTACGATAGCACAAATGCAGCTGACTGGAACATATTAAAGGGACAGACCCTACGATAGCACAAATGCAGCTGACTGGAACATATTAAAGGGACAGACCCTACGATAGCACAAATGCAGCTGACTGGAACATATTAAAGGGACAGACCCTACGATAGCACAAATGCAGCTGACTGGAACATATTAAAGGGACAGACCCTACGATAGCACAAATGCAGCTGACTAGAACATATTAAAGGGACAGACCCTACGATAGCACAAATGCAGCTGACTGGAACATATTAAAGGGACAGACCCTACGATAGTACAAATGCAGCTGACCGGAACATATTAAAGGGACAGACCCTAGTTTTTAAATACTAAGGCATATCTTTCACTACTAGAGCCATTTATGATCACTGAAATCAAACATTACTTATATTTTATTGTTTAGATTAGCCATTTCCGTACAACTGAAGTGTTTCTGGTCATCATCGTGTTTCTATTAAATACCACAAAATGCATTTCTCATATTTTTAAAAATGCATGTGCGTGTGAGAAATAACATTTATGGAGTCGAGTTTTAGTCTAATTTTTAAGGATATTTCACCTTTTCAACATCACTGACTCTTGTTTCACGCTCTTGTAATGTTATCCAAATGTGTTACAGGTTTGTAACTTAACCAAACTTAGTGTCCATTTTACGGGTTGAAACTAGGGTCTGCACCTTTAATAAGCACTTTAGTGAATGTTGAGGATAATAAACAATTAAGTTCCAAGTTATTATCAAATTGATGTCCCAAGTTTAGTTTAGTTCAATCAAAGTACTTTGTTAGTCTAATTTTTACCCATGCTATTTAATCACGTTTATAAATAATTTAAAAAAAACAAAGTTCTATTTATTCAGTTACAAAATCTATAAATAAATGTTATTAAAATAACATTTTATTACAAATTTAACAATGAAAACAGAAAGTTGTAAACACAAACTCCTTAAACTACATGATGTCGTTTTGTGTTTTCCAAATCGTGATGATGTCATATTTAGTACTGACAAAGCTATTGGTTTATAAGCATCAATTCGTTCAATAGTATTTTAAGTTAAGCCAATGTAAAATATTTATGAAAAATATTTTCCCCATGATGAGTGACCACTGGGGTAATAAATTTAGATAAGATATGAAATAAGAATTTTATTTGGCATGTGGATGGCCTATTGTATATTTTGTTGAATACATGTGTGTACATTATGAAATATATTCATGAAGTTCAACTCTAGCTCATACATGTAGTTTGGTAGTTTAAATCCAATTTGTATATCCATGTCACATACTAAACAGTTGAATGGACTGGACATACCATACAATTTCACATTTTTATTGCAATTAACATAACTTACATGTACCACTAGAATTACATAAAATTCCAAAAACAAAGATAATGGTCAAAGTAATTGATCGTGATCAATTTGATCTTCACAGATGACATATAGAATCATATTATATGTTGAGCAATTTACAATTTTTTATTTCACAAAAGAAATGGATTGGCAAACAGGCCACTGGCCTATATTAAAGCCTCTCCACACATACTTTGTTACATACAATTTATAATATACACATATATCAATTGACATGTTCTTCAGAGAATTAGAAACAATTACATAATTTGCACTCAAACATAAAAACAAGTCTAAATGACCATTAAATTAATATACTTGTCCATGCGTACACGTACCCACGTACATAAATATACCCGATTTCCTAAGATTAACTTACATCAGTGATTCTCACCCATCGCCCACAGTACAGCAGCCAAACTTGCAAGTGACAATGTGATGTACATAGGATAAATGGCTTTAAGAAATTAAAACGTGAAGTGTTTTGACAATTCGAAAAAGTTATGAATAGATTCTGCTATACGTAAATTAAGGTCCAGAGGGTAATCATTATTACTATATAGCACTGTATGGAGATCAAAACCACCATTATCAAAATACATTGTTGTACGAATGTTATCATATAGAGGACAGACAAATAGGAAATGTAACATATCTTCATATGGGTGTCCACAACTACAAATGGAATTATCATAAATATGTCTTGTATATCTATGAGCGTTGAGGTCACTGCATTCTAAACAAAGTCTACAATGAACTATTTGATTTAAGCGTGATCCAAATTCAAAAAAATTCTTATTTAACCCATTTATCGGCTGGGATATACAATTTAAAATTTTTCTAAAAGATTCTATTTGTCTTATATTTTCATCAATACTATTCCACTCACGAACTACTGAGGGTAAAAACGATTTTCTGTGTAATTCTGTTCTAGCGTGAATATATTTAAATTGGTCAGCATTACAGAGTGAGTGATTTCCAGAAACTGTTTGGGGTACCAGCGATGATAAATACTGTGGAGTTATGCATTTAACCATTTTATAAAAGGTACATATTTTATGAAATACACGACGTTGGTTTAAAGGACTGAATCCAGTTTCGCTATAAATTTTCTCATGGCTTGTTCCCCTAACAGCACCACATACTGTACGGAGGGCGTCCAACTGAAGTGTTTCTAATATATTTGTTTGGGCTTCTGTACAATTACCCCAAATATAATCACAATAGTCAAATACTGGCAAAATAAAAGATTTATATAATGTTTCCAGTGTTTTCCTTTTTAGACGATACTTTAAATTACGGCGACAATTTATCATTGGGCTAACTTTATAAACAAGCTGTTCTATGTGGCAATGCCACTGGCCGTCCATTTGGAATGTAAGACCAAGATGTTTACGATTGTTTACATCAGTTATTTTTGAATCCCCTAAGAATATATTTGGTTGGATCTGCTTGTGGATCTTTCTTGAAAATATGATTAATTCTGTTTTTTCTAGTGAAAATTTAACCTGCCACTTCTCTGCCCAGCTTGATAACAAACTAAGATCTGAATTTATTGTAGGATACCAAACTTGATAATCATCTAAAACTGCATAATCGTCTGCAAATAATTTAATATTACTCTCAATAGTCTCCACTATATCATTTATATAAACTAGAAATAAAAGTGGCCCTAGCACTGATCCCTGAGGCACTCATGCCAAAATAGGCTTATTATCAGATTTAAACCCATTGATCACAGTCTTCTGCGTTCGTTTTTCTAAGTAACTTTCAAACCACACTAAAAGTCTTCCACTAATTCCCTTAGTCTGTAATTTATATAATAATCCTTTATGCCACACACGATCGAAAGCCTTACTAATATCACAGAATACCGCTTTGACTTCTTTGCCCTCATCCAATGTTTGTAAAATAAAATTATAAAGATCGGTCAACTGATACAATGTACAATCACCAGACCTAAATCCAGATTGCAAATTAGATATAATATTGTTTTCCAAGAAGAAATTGGATACATATTTTAAGACACATGTTTCGAATATTTTTTATAAACAACTGGTGAGAGCCACTGGTCTGTAATTATTACACAAGTGAATGCTGCCTTTTTTATGGATTGGAATCATAAACGATTATTTCTAAATATCAGGAAGACTGGAATACATTAAAGACATGCTAAACAATTTTGTAAGTGGTTTCATTAAATGTTTTCCGAAAATTTTAATAATTCTATTACCAATCATATCTGTTTTTAAAACAGTACCTGTGTCCATGGAAGTCCCATCAAATTTTCTGCTTTTGCGATCTATTTTTCCAGATGATGGCCCAGAAGACTTTGATAGCTCACTTTCAAATGCCTGGCAATGATATTGTACAGAACAAAATAACATTCAAGATAATTGTACAAACAAATTTACTATAACACATACTTACATGTTTATGTTTACCAACATCTTAATACATGAAAACGTATAATCACTAACTGTTCAAAATCCCACACAAGATTAACATGTAAGATTATATTCAATTGGATACAGACAAAAATGTATATGGGTTTTTGTTTGTTTGTTTGTTTTGTATTGTCTTTTTGTAGTTATTTTTTTATTTTTTTTTAGGGGGTTGTACTACTCTATATAGATGAATAAAGAAACAAATCTGACACGCATGTTCTCCCCACACTAACAATTGTGTCGTTATACTTCAGATGTCACTCCTACAGGTGGTGCCTGATATAACAGGTTACACTATGTAATGTTATGTTATACTTACCCGCTGGTTTGATTTTTACACAGACAGTGCTTTCCTAACTAACCTCCAAACTCTGAATATTAATCACTGTCTCGCTCAGTGCTTTCCTAGCTCACCCCCAACTCTGAATATTAATCACTGCCTCCCTCAGTGCTTTCCTAACTCACCCCCAACCCTGAATATTAATCACTGCCTCTCTCAGTGCTTTCCTAACTCACCCCCAACTCCAAATATTAATCACTGCCTCCCTCAGTGCTTTCCTAACTCACCCCCAACTCCAAATATTAATCACTGCCTCCCTCAGTGCTTTCCTAACTCACCCCCAACTCTGAATATTAATCACTGCCTCCCTCAGTGCTTTCCTAACTCACCCCCAACCCTGAATATTAATCACTGCCTGTCTAAGTGCTTTCCTAGCTCAACCCAAACTCTAGTGCTTCCCTAGCTCACCCCAACTCTCAATATTAATCACTGCCTGTCTCAGTGCTTTCCTAGCTCACCCCAACTCTCAATATTAATCACTGCCTCTCTCAGTGCCTACCTAGCTCACCCCAACTCTGAATATTAATCACTGCCTGTCTCAGTGCTTTCCTAGCTCACCCCAACTCTCAATATTAATCACTGCCTCTCTCAGTGCCTACCTAGCTCACCCCAACTCTGAATATTAATCACTGCCTCCCTCAGTGCTTTCCTAACTCACCCCCAACCCTGAATATTAATCACTGCCTGTCTCAGTGCTTTCCTAGCTCACCCCAACTCTCAATATTAATCACTGCCTCTCTCAGTGCTTTCCTAGCTCAACCCAAACTCTGAATATTAATCACTGCCTGTCTCAGTGCTTTACTAGCTCAACCCAAACTCTGAATATTAATCATTGCCTCCCTGAGTGCTTTCCTAGCTCAACCCAAACTCTAGTGCTTCCCTAGCTCACCCCAACTCTCAATATTAATCACTGCCTGTCTCAGTGCTTTACTAGCTCAACCCAAACTCTAGTGCTTCCCTAGCTCACCCCAACTCTCAATATTAATCACTGCCTCTCTCAGTGCCTACCTAGCTCACCCCAACTCTGAATATTAATCACTGCCTGTCTCAGTGCTTTCCTAGCTCACCCCAACTCTCAATATTAATCACTGCCTCTCTCAGTGCCTACCTAGCTCACCCCAACTCTGAATATTAATCACTGCCTGTCTCAGTGCTTTCCTAGCTCACCCCAACTCTCAATATTAATCACTGCCTCTCTCAGTGCCTACCTAGCTCACCCCAACTCTGAATATTAATCACTGCCTGTCTCAGTGCTTTACTAGCTCAACCCAAACTCTGAATATTAATCATTGCCTCTCTCAGTGCCTACCTAGCTCACCCCAACTCTGAATATTAATCACTGCCTCTCTCAGTGCCTACCTAGCTCACCCCAACTCTCAATATTAATCACTGCCTCTCTCAGTGCCTACCTAGCTCACCCCAACTCTGAATATTAATCACTGCCTCCCTCAGTGCTTTCCTAACTCACCCCCAACCCTGAATATTAATCACTGCCTGTCTCAGTGCTTTCCTAGCTCACCCCAACTCTCAATATTAATCACTGCCTCTCTCAGTGCTTTCCTAGCTCAACCCAAACTCTGAATATTAATCACTGCCTGTCTCAGTGCTTTACTAGCTCAACCCAAACTCTGAATATTAATCATTGCCTCCCTGAGTGCTTTCCTAGCTCAACCCAAACTCTAGTGCTTCCCTAGCTCACCCCAACTCTCAATATTAATCACTGCCTGTCTCAGTGCTTTACTAGCTCAACCCAAACTCTAGTGCTTCCCTAGCTCACCCCAACTCTCAATATTAATCACTGCCTGTCTCAGTGCTTTACTAGCTCAACCCAAACTCTAGTGCTTCCCTAGCTCACCCCAACTCTCAATATTAATCACTGCCTGTCTCAGTGCTTTACTAGCTCAACCCAAACTCTAGTGCTTCCCTAGCTCACCCCAACTCTCAATATTAATCACTGCCTCTCTCAGTGCCTACCTAGCTCACCCCAACTCTGAATATTAATCACTGCCTGTCTCAGTGCTTTCCTAGCTCACCCCAACTCTCAATATTAATCACTGCCTCTCTCAGTGCCTACCTAGCTCACCCCAACTCTGAATATTAATCACTGCCTGTCTCAGTGCTTTCCTAGCTCACCCCAACTCTCAATATTAATCACTGCCTCTCTCAGTGCCTACCTAGCTCACCCCAACTCTGAATATTAATCACTGCCTGTCTCAGTGCTTTACTAGCTCAACCCAAACTCTGAATATTAATCATTGCCTCCCTCAGTGCTTTCCTAGCTCAACCCAAACTCTGAATATTAATCATTGCCTCCCTGAGTGCTTTCCTAGCTCAACCCAAACTCTGAATATTAATCATTGCCTCCCTCAGTGCTTTCCTAGCTCAACCCAAACTCTGAATATTAATCATTGCCTCCCTCAGTGCTTTCCTAGCTCAACCCCAACTCTGAATATTAATCATTGCCTCCCTGAGTGCTTTCCTAGCTCACGCCCAACTCTCAGTGCTTTCCTAACTCACCCCCAACTCTGAATATTAATCACTGCCTCCCTCAGTGCTTCATAGTTTTTCATTTGACATGTAAGAACCATTCTATACATACATTAAACTGTACATGCAAAACTGACAAAATGGTTTTAAGTACATTGCTAATACAGTTTATTATATACATACATGTAGCTATGAAATATATAGATGCAGAAACAATAAAAGGGATATTTAGCGAAAAGTCATATTTTCACTGTATTTATGGTTACAGTGGAAATATAGAAATCATGTTTGTGTGAACAAGTTCATGATTCAATTATTTCCCTTGTAACTTATTACCATCCGATTATTGATTGCTTCACTGTTTTCAGTTTTATGATTACCAATGCAACTGATTTTATTTGAAAAATTAAAAAAATTGTACCGGTAATGTAAACAATAGTACCTATAAAAATGGATATGCAGTACAATAGCGGTAAAATATCTCAAACTGATTGGGTACAATTAGTCAAATAACGGTAACACAATGTAGAGTGTAAGTTATGGTTTTAACTTCTACGTGTTCTTTTTTTGGGGGGGGGTGGGGGAGGGGAGTTTGTACGATGAAAACAAAGTGCAATATACAATGGCAATACCATATTCCATAACTTTAAAATACTTCGATAAACCACCAAAACAGGTGCTCGCAATCTCAATCACTTTAACCTAGCTCAGTATCAGTATTTAGGGGTTCAATAAAAGTTCAGTAGAGTGTCGTAAATGAACGTTTATTTGTTTCCATTTTTTTTATAAACTAAAGTGTACAGTCTGCACTCTTAAAATAAATATTTTGCTCCAAATTTTGTTTTACTTGAGGTACACTGTACGCCTAAATGAGATTGTTAACTTCAAGCCCTGAGCACCAGTAGAAAAATACTGTTTGTATGAAACAGGATTTGGGCACACCCAAACAACTGGGTAGAGTTCAGCCAGACTGAGCAGAAAAACATCCGCTAAACTGGTTTATGAGCTTCGCAGTAAATCCAATGGCCACGTCGGGAACCAATCAAATAGTTCATGAACGTTAGCGAAATGTTTGCTGGCTGAACTTGGGGCTAGTATCATGCAGTTAGCTCACCTGTAGTATCCTTAATGATAAAACACATACAATAAATTTTTATATAAAGTTTTGTACATGCTGTACATACATAGAGGATTTGTCACGAGTACTTTTTAATGTGAAAAATATCAACCAAGTCTATGTTAATCGGTATCTGTTGAGACTCTGTCGAGACAAATACTGATTAACGAGATGACGTTGATATTTTACATATTAAAAATCATGAGTAGCGAATTCTATTTATCCTATAACACTTTTAAAATAACATTTTAATTCAAGTTTTAGTAAATCACAATACTAAAGTTGTTGGTAATATGACGTCATCACAATTACCACAAATTAGTTTGACGTCATGCATTTTAACTAAATCTTTTAAAACGTTATGCTCAGGTACACAGGTCTTGTTGGCTTGTAAGCAAATAACCCATTCACAGCAAATTTGCATACCATTATTAACCAGGTTAATACACCAGAATTATCACATGCCGGTTTATAACATGGATATCATGGGCAAGTTATAGATTAAATGTAACAATACTGGTAATTGTATAAAATAATAATTGCAATAAATGTTAATGTATCAACTTATGGATAATATTTTCAGTTAGGGAGGGAGTTAAAATCGTGTTAAGAGTAGAATTTAATGTCATGATTTAACAGCATTTGTTTGGTCTTATTAAATCTGCTAATATTTTATCCTCACCAACTGATTTACTATGCAGTAAAGTCTTTAAATATTTTGTTGGATGTGAACAACATAAAAGGAAACTGATTTACAAGTCATACCAAACACTGTTGCTACAAATCAGAAAATAAAACAAATAAATGAAAGTGTATATTCACCTTTACTGTTGCATGATCTTTATCATAGACCACAATCTTGACATCTCTGAGAGACGAGTTTCGATTCTGGTTTCCAAATTCATTAATAGAATCGTGCATGCATTTGGCCACAATGTCTCGAGGGTAGCCCAGATTTCCTGTTCCCATTGCAGGGAAAGCAATGCTTCTACATTTTGTCTTGGATGCTTCTTTCATGCAGTCAAAAATCAAGTTAGAAAGTAACTGAAAACAGAAAACAGTCAATAAATAAGTTAACAAAATTGCTAGTTGTGCTCGACCAAGTGCTGAAATAGCCACATGTTAGACACCAAATAACTGTACTGGTCATTAAAAAATATGATAAAGTGCCATTAAAAAAATATTTTGCTTCAAAATTTAGACATTGTAAAAAAAAAAAAAATCAAAAACTTATGAAAAGAAAGCAATTACAGTGCCAGTTGTATCATATGATATGACCTAGCTTAATTGGTGACATATTTGTGTGCAAATTAATGACTGTGATGTTCAATGATTCATGGTGAATTTGTTTGCATAAGGCAGGGGTAGAATTAAAAAAATTCAGGGCAAGGCCATTTTGGCTTTGGGTTTGAGGAAATTTTTGGGGCACCAAGGCCACTGGGCAGGGCACCAAGGGCAACATTTCTTTCAAGGGTAGGGCACCAAGGCCACTTTCTGTAAAGTTTTCACTGATGCGAGTGAGAGATGAGGTTCCCTGCGCAGAACAGTCTTTATAGAGCGACTGCGCAGTTACTTCTCGGCGACCACGTGGTTCTCGGATCTGTGGCTTGTAAACAATAACAATATGGCTGCGCCCATCGAAATTGTGTGTCTGAGAGTCAGCAATAATTTCTTTGGATTTCTGTAGTTATGGACGAATACACGGCAAGTGACAAATGCTGCAAAGTTCAATTTAGTTGGTACCAGGCATGAGAAGGGCACTAGGGCATACAAGGAAGGCAACCACGGCTACTTATGGCCGTGGACACGGTCCAATTTATCGGGGCACCGCGTCCAGTAACAAGGGCACCTACGGCAATAGCCATAGTGCCGTGGGCCAAAATCGATCCCTGATAAGGTTTGAGCTCTTATTGTTTCTGAGAAACAGAGTTCAATGTAAAAAAAACTTTAATATAAAATGTTGATGCAGTATTGCAGGATAGTCAAATCTTTCCACTTCCAAATGACCAGAAACATGATGGTAAATGACTGTTGTGTATTTTTATGAACAATACAAATGTGCCATGTTTGACAACAATCTAACAAGAGTACCGGCGAGGAACATGATACGCCCGTTATTAATATCACAGTGACCTAGTGATTGTATGTGACACACCACCATCCCAAGTTGTTACTACATGTGAGGTTTGATGGTCCTGTATGCATCTGTATGCAAAGTATGGTCCGGACAAGGATTTACTGTTATGTGCAGTAGACCATGAAAAGTAATAGCAGGGAACATTTTGTTTTAAAAATTTTGATCAGCGAGTCGCGAATCAATTTTAAAATTGATTAGCAATCACTTATTTTGATTAGCGATTTCTGTAACATTAGTATGGTTTTTTAAAACAACCTTGCTCGAACTACGTTTGCTGCGTGACATCAAAATTATTTGGAATAGACGGTCGATTAAGGGGTCATTTCAAAACTATATGCGCTATATGATGTGCTAACTAATTTCACCTTGTTTTTAAAAAATTATTCTTGTCAAAGATTCACGTAATTATTTTTATAAAATGACACGATTTTTTGTTTGCAAATTGTTGAAAAATATTTACTTCAAAGGCATTCGCCACAGGAATAGCATTGGTTATCGCATTACCTATCGTTTGGCCTATGTCGAGGAAGCGCGAAGTGTTTTTTCTATCAGTCAAATTCAATAATGTAAAACTTTTTTTACAGAGTATTTATTTATTTTTTGTTAAGATTATTCACTTTGAAAAATTTAATTTGTAAGAAAGATAGGTATAATTTTAATAAACTATTCTAGTAGACATCGTAATTACACTTCACGAATCCAATCTTTAGACGCCCCCTTCGTAACCTAAGAGCTAAACGTCATAACGTTATGGTGTCTATCGGTGGGTGGATATCTGAACAGCCGTTTTACCACGTAAAAGCTGTGCTCCTAATCGGAGGGTTGCAAAAAAGAAAATATCTGATGAAACTTGGAAATCTACACCTAGATAAATAGTTCATTACAGTGATAGATTTAACATGTTATCAGTGGAATATTTGGGGGTTAAGGACGATCTTCAAAATTTAATACTGTCAAAAATATGCATCGCGACATTTAGCGATACGTTTTAATATTGTGTAGCGATAGCCGGAAACTGCATCGCGTTTCGCGACGCGATACTGAACAAAATGTTCGCTGAATAGTGAACACATCCCAAGTTGTTCCTATAAATGTGGTTTGATGGTCCTGTATGCATTCGCATGCAAGATTTTGGCCCGGACAAGGATTTACTGTTATGTGCAGTAGACTGTGAAAAGTAGGTCACAGTGACCTAGTAATAGTATGCGAAACACCGCCATCCCAAGTTGTACGGTCCTGTATACATCTGTATGCAAGATATGGTCTGGACAAGAATATACTGCTACGTGCAGTAGACCGTGAAAAGTAGGTCACAGTGACCTAGTAATAGTATGTGACACACCGCCATCCCAAGTTGTTCTTACATATGAGGTTTGGTGGTCCTGTATGCATCTGTATGCAAGATATGGTATGGACAAGGATTCACTGTTATGTGCTATAGACCGTGAAAAGTAGGTCACATTAACCTAGTAATAATACGCAACACACCGCCATCCCAAGTTGTTCCTACAAGTATGGTTTCATGGTCCTGTATGCATCTGTATGCAAGATATGGTCCGGACAAGAACAAGGTAACAGACAGACGTACAAACGGACAGACAACACCATACCATAATATGACCCATCATAGACAGGCGTATAATAAAAATCACTTACACAGATGCATGCTCATGGTGATAATTTAAGTGGCATATTGTTAATTAAGCTCCCTTAAAAATCTATGATTACACAAAGTTGATCTAAGACATAAATGTAGACCTCGATATGAACAAAACAGGGAAGTGATTAAGTGATCCCCTAATTTAAATTATATGGAGCCATTTAAAACACAACCATATTGATGCAATGCATATACACTTACATGCCAAGGTTAGCTAACTATTACTCTCCATGAACTAGTTTCAGGGGAGTGATGGGGAGCAAGAGTGATATAGCTCCCCTTGAATTACGAGGTCTGTAAAATTAAAGTATTTAACTAAGACAAGCTCGATTTCTAACCAACCTGTTTACCAGTCGGGTCGTTTGACCAGTTTGGCAGACACGTATGAAACACTTTTTTGCAGTTCAAGTTTCCTCCACTGGTTACAGCAATCTCCCCAGGCTGTATTCCCTTTGAGTAGTTTCGTCGACACTCCTTCTGCAGGGAGTCACCAGCAGCTGTCAAGATGGATTTGGACACAGCACCATTTTTCAAGTCCAGATTGTTGGATGTACTATTCACAATAATATCAGCCTAAAATAGATGCAACGATACACAATTCACTGACAATATTTTTAAAATGAACACCAGTACACATGGAAGTAAGGCTCGAACTGTTACCTATGCCAATTTTGAAAGGTTTCTGACATAGGAAAAATGCCTA